>NW_017731351.1:4562148-4566656 GCF_001890085.2 Hipposideros armiger
CAAGTCTGATAGTCTTACAGGGTTGAGGTCCCAGTTATGCTGGCTTTTTGGACCTGCACTGTCTTGAGCCAGCAGAAGCTGTAATAACTCTTAATGGAGGCAAAATGTTTACTAATGAAAATGACTACCGTATTTGCCGGCGTATAAGACGATTTTTTGGCCCTGAAAAATATGCCTCCAAGTGGGGGGTCGTCTTATACGCCAGGTACACTTCTTTAGTGAATTACCGGTATGTTTACCGGTAATAAACTTGCACTGTTTTATGTATATGTTTGATTACATACAGCCTTGTGACAGTTTTCCTGCATGTCATAAGCATTTGAATATAAATTAAAATGTTGAAATCAAATCTGATATTGTTTTACCTTTTATTTGGTGTGTGGAAGGTGTGCGGAAGAGTGGGTAGTCTTATACGGCGAGTATATAACAAACTCTGTATTTTGAGTGGAAATGTTAGGGGGTCGTTTTATACGCCCAGTCGTCTTATACGCCAGCAAATACGGTATTAAAAAAACAAACAAAACAGAAAATTCCTGAATGTGAATTCATTTTGCTCTGAAGATGCCAAGATGTGTCTGTGAATTGAAGTCCCACGTAAAGTTATGCGAGAATATAAAGGACAAGTGTCATACGTGACCACTTATCTGATGCCTACATTGTTTTTCTAGGTGCTAATATTAAAAATAAATGTGTTCTTTTAACCCTCTATTCACATGCTACTGGGAGTCTGTACCTGAAGACTTAATCATTCCTTGTGTTTTTACAAGTGATTACATCTGGGTTTAGTGAGGATTATGTGGCCCCTTCTGCCCTACCTTTATATGCATTAAGTGGTTTATTCAGCAAATATTGATGGAATGCCAGGACTGCACACTTTATTGAGACAGATGCTCTTGAACAAGCAAACAAAAAAATAAAGGTGAATCTGGACAGTTCTTTGAATATGCTAAAATCCACTGAATTGTACCCTTTGTAAGGGTGAACTTTATGGTATGTGAGTTTCTATCTTGCTAAAGCTCTTAAAAAATAGGTAAGAGGCCTTCTGAAATCAGTAAGCTTATAGAGTAAGGAAGCGATGCTTATTTCATGTTACTTATTTGTACTGAAGCCAAGGTGGTGCCTTTAGATAATATCTCCCTTTCAAAATTTTTCCAAAGAAGGTTTCTGGTAATCTGTTACAGAATATTGTCAAGGTCACTGGTTTACACTGATGTTTCATCGCTTTGAAAATAGGCGCTTGTCACCAAACTTCTGGAATGCTACAAGAACGTCAGAGATAACTGAACGCGACCACAGGTTTACATTGTTCCGGAACACGCAGCTTCACTTTTACAAGGCAAGACACAAGGGAAAGACGTGGGGAAGACAGGCTGAAGCCGCCACTGCTCTGTACACCTGACAGCACAGGTGACAGCACAGCGGTGACAACAGAAGTTTAAAATTGGTGAAGGTCATCTCGCCTGACTCCTTTGAAAAAAGAACCTGAGGCCAAAGAGATACAGTGGTGTCCTCGACTTCAGGGTTAGTAGATAGGGGTCTGGGACTAGAATGGAGGTTTCTTACCCCTAACATTTCACCCTGTAGCAAATATGCCATTTGTCTTAAAGTGGAAATGATGGTCTAAAATCAAATGTATATAGTCCTTATTCTTTTTCTGATACATTTATATTCATTTTGATGACGTTTGAAATTAGATATTAAACAAGGGTGGTTTCTTGTCCTTAGTTTCTAAAAGAAGGCATGTCTGCTGCAGCCCTGTGAGTGGGTTTAAATCCAGGCTTCGTCCTTTTCACCTGTAGGGGTTCGGAAAATTACTGAACCTGCATGTGCCCCTTTCTTCATCAATGACCTGGAGATATTAAAAAGTACCTGCTTGTAGGGCCGTTGTGTTGATTAAATGAGATAAGGCCATGAAGCACATAGAATAACGTCCGGCATAAAGTAAGTGCTCATTAAAAGAGAGCTGACAGGACTATCAGTATTATTGAATGGTGTACTGCTGGTGTGCTGTGTATAAGCAAGAGAACACACATATTCAACACACACATGCACACGCACACAGATTCTAGTCATAGAAATAAAGCTTCATTTATTAAAAGGAACATTTTTTTAGGCACACAGTAATAAATGCCAGCCTTTTTAGACCCTCATTCTGATCCATATGCCTACTTTTAGATAAAACATGTCTTTGTTAGAGCAATTAAGATAAAATCAAGGCGAGGTGAAAAGGAATGTAGAGGGGAATACTCACACTGACTCCCTCATGTACCTGAAGCTACATCACGGCAATTCCGATTTGAAAGATTCATTGAATTATTATTACTTTACTAAAATAAATTTAAATAACGGATTTAAATCAAATCATCCTCTAGCTTTTATACAAATGTAAAAGCACATTTCAAATTTGTATTTTTTTAGGAAAAAAAAAGTTTAATTATTCATACTAGATTATCAATGGTGGTGATTGATTCCTGTTATGTTCTTTTGTGTATCTTTGAAATTCAATACAATGGAAAAAGCTAACATTTTGTAAAAAGGAAAATATATATATATATTATTTTTAGAAGTTAGGTTTAGAATATTTAAAAAATATTTGACTACATAAAGAAATCTATATGAACATAGATTCCTAGCCTTCTAGCTTAGATTAAAAGCATGGGTTTCCCACTTGCTGTTGTATGTGATATTGATCAAGACAATTTTTCTAAACTTGTATTTCCTTGTCTATAAACATGAATATGGTTATACTGTCTTTCTCATTGGACCATTGTAAGGATACAAGCATATATCAAAACACTTTGAAGTCAGTCCACTACTATTATATAAATAAATGAGGTTTACATTCTTATAGACAGTCTACACTCAATATTCACAACAGCATTAATCACGAACCCCTCTGTCATATATGTAAGAACAGGGCTGTCTGAGAAGCCCCCTCCCTTCTTTTGAAGCCAGCTCTGCCACTCACTAGCTGTGGTGACCTGGGAATCTCAAACTCATCAAATGTAGTTAACAATTTTTGTCACAGTATCTCAGGCAGCTTAAAGATTAAGTAACATGCCTATTAAAATATTTTCATAGTGATTTACATTGCAAATCATTATCATACTACGCTTTGCTATCGGTGTCATTACTATCGATGTCGGTTTTGTTGATCCAGTGGTTTTTTGTTTTTTTCCCCCCTTCACACAGTATTTATTTATCTTCCCTCTTTCAAACCCTGAGCCTACCACTTTCCCCAGACTGCGTAGGGAGATGCAAGAAAAAAACATAGAGCAGATGAGACACGGGACAAAGAATTATGAGAGGGGCAGACAGTGATGTCACACGGGGAAGACCTATTCACTGCCATTCCACTTCACTTTCTTACATTCAACAAATATTGAGCAAATGTACTAAACGCTACAGATACACAAGCCTACAAGGAAACCATGATTCGCACCCTGATGAAGTAGGCTAGCTGAACAACTGACATTTATGATGCCCCCTTCTAGGGAGGCATTTCCTAAATGACCCTATCTAATGGTATTCTCCATATACCTCCCTCGTTCTCTGTTACAGCGCTATGATTAGTTTTCTTCATAAAATAGTTCACTATCCATAACTATCCAATGTATACGTTTGTCTAATTACCTTGTATCCCTCCCCACAATTGATCTGTCCCAAATAGAGATATTGCTCATCTTATTCACTACTATGTTCCCAGCCCCCTTCTGAAGGAACATATAATATTAAAATTGAATGCACACAACAGCAAAGGATGGAAGCCACCTAAGTGTGCACTGATGGATAAACGAAATAATATATAATTTTGGAAGGAAATTCAGACACATGTTACAACATGGATGAACCGTGAAGACATTATACTAAGTGAAATAAGCCAATCACAAAAAGAAAAATATTGTATGATTCTACTTATGCATGGTGTCTAAAGTAGTCAAATTCATAGAGAGACAGAAAGCAGAATGATGTTGCCAAGGGCTAAGGTTGAGGAAATGGAGAATTAGTGCTTAACGGATACACAGTTTCAGTTCTAGAGATGGATGGAGGTGAAAGACCTGTATACTTAAAAAATAAACAAAAAACCCTCAATACTATGCAAATTTTCACTATATTAAACAGCAGAATGAATTAATTAACGGAAGGATAATAATTTCCCAAATTGTTGCAAAGGAAGTTAGGCATTTTCTTCTTGGTCTTTTCTGACTGTAGACAGTTTGATCTCTCTCCCGTAATACATTAAGTTGACAAGATTTAAAACATTAAGTTTAGATGCGAGAGCTGCTGATTTTCCATTATTTACCTGATATCGTATCTCGCTTAGCCCTCCAACCATAGCATATTTATATCATGCATCTGCTGTGTATATATTTTAATGGAAAAACAAAAGACATATAGATTTGTCTAACACAAGGAGATATACATATCATACATTAAAAACATAATCAGGGCCGGCCGAGTGGCGTGATGGTTAAGAACTGGCTTGGGACGCCAGAGGGCCCCGGTTC
>NW_017731351.1:4572896-4576051 GCF_001890085.2 Hipposideros armiger
AAAAAAAAAATCTTAAAAAAAAAAAAAGAATGAACTTTCAATAGAACCATTAAAGTTGCAAATCAACCAATTTTCATAAACATTTTACAATAGAGGATATAGTTCCTAATTACTACATAGCCAATGAAACTATCCCTTTAGGAAAATCTAATTTTCTCAGTTCAGTTTACTTCCACATTTAAATTTTCATAGTAGCAACTGAGAAAGTAATCTAAATTATATTACAATGGTGAATATTGAACATGAAATTTTTCTCTTAGTTTATTGAATGGTATTTTGAATGTTGTTAAATGTAGAGGATATGTTCATATCTATTTGAGAAATTGCATTGCACATTTTGGTTAGCAGGAATAACAATAAATATTTATTTGGTCATACGAAAAAATAAGTTTGCAAAACCACAGACTAAAAGATATTCATAAAAGTCGTGGAGGCAAGAATCTAAAAGAAGACAAATATTATCATGGTAAAAGAAAACACTTTACAGTCAATATTTGTCCATTTGAGGACCTAATTTGAGATTGTTTATGATTTTCAAATTAGTTCATGACTCATCTGTTTTAAGGGGAAAAGTCTGACCCAGTAACCATCTTAGTAAAATAATATTAATTTAAGCTCATTTTTACATTAAAGATCGCAGATATGTCATATTTTATTACCTGAGTAATAACTATGCATCTGTAATTATATTTCATTAATTTGCCAAATAAAATTTTATTTAGGGCCTACTATGTGCTATTCTTAGTCAATGTATAATAACAAACAAAACCATATTTTCCAATCTCATATACCTTACATTTTAATGACATTCTTAAAATTATCATTTATATTGGGCACTCACAATGACATTTTGCTGTAAACAGTTTAGATGTTTTTTTTAGCTTAGCGGCAGCTCAGCTCACGTCAGGAATCGAACTGCTATTGCTCAGAGCTCACACACTCTTGAGCGAGCTCTTAACCAACTGAGCCACTTGGCTGGCCCCAGTTTAGGTTTTAAAAGACTATATGCCAAAGTGCATTGGTCTGTATGTTCAACACAATACAATATATGCAACCAGTAATGCACCTAACTTTTGTTACATCTCTGTGTGGGCCATGCTTCTATTTGGTAACATCTATGCTCATGTCTAAGAAATTTTTTAAATTGTAAGAGTTTGAGTAGAGCAGTAAGCATGTCTTGTTCTGCAGGTTTCAATGAGCTACTACAACCCTGTGTATGCCTGCAACATTCTTTCAGGTTGCAAACTGTTTATTAAAGGAACCAACAACATATCATTTACACTCTGTTGCCTACTAGAAAGAATAGTTATGTGAATGAATGAACAGGTTTTCTCTACTTTTAATAGATATTTTTAAAACAACTATCTTCTTATTTTCTATTTGTTCAGGTAATGTTCAAATCAACAAAAATATCCTAATTTTGCTTTGGTTTGTGAGGGTTTGTCGACATTTTTGAATCTGTTCATTCATGATTAGAGTCGATTTTAATTCTTAGTAGTTCAGTGCTCTGAAAAAGCAACTGTTATCTATAAAAATCCAAAGTTTAAAAGATTAATTGAGTTAGTAACTTGTCTTTTAAAAAGTGCATGACTACTCGGAACATATGTAACAAAAGAATAAATAACCACTCGAGTGTGTATTCGTTAATACACTTAAATAATATTTAAGAGTTTCTAGACACTTATATTTAAGAAAATCTTAGAGAAACCAAAATTAGCTTGTTAGGGGTCTAGTTTCAGAAATAATATTAACTGCCAGGCAAGAAAACATAAGGGTAGGGAGAAACGGCATAATTTAGAGTGGAAACAGAATATACTTAAATATGTAAAAATATAAATGGTAAACATTTCGTAAATATATCATTCTTATTCAAATGAGAAACCAATGAAAATTTCAAATTAAATGCACACACAATAGAATTCATATTAATAGCAAGAATCAGATGTGACAGAGGGTGTTTTGCTGCACATGAGTTCTATATTAGCAGGGTGAGATTTGGCACAGCACCTCTATGTTCCCTGAGCTCCACTCCTGATGCCATTATCCAGTCACCTGTCACCTTTTCTAAGCCTCAACTTCTTCATGTATAAAACAAGGCTCCCAAACACACAAAGAATGCGGTTTTGCATAATGTCAGGCAAATATACATTAATCGCAAAAATAGGTTTTGTGTAAATGTATTCAGGTGGCTGTAAATCCAAATAATTACTTATTCAAATGAAAAGCTTACTAATAATTATCATGCATTGAAATGTTTGTTAATAAAATCTTATAATTGGTTAAAAATAGCAATTAAGTTGTTACTTAAAATGCTTTTCTGGATGGCATCAAAAGTCAGGAAAATCTTTTGAGCCAAGTTGTAAAGGCCTCTGTAGGAAAATGAAAACTACTGAACCCAGGGCAGAGATATAAAAGAGCTTGCTCGCTTCTAATTCCATGGTTTTTAACTAGGTTTACAAATTAGAATCACCAGATGGAATTTTCAAAATACACATTTGCAGGCCAAAGCTCCAGGGACCCTCACTCATTAGGGCGCCCAAGCAGGTTGCCAAAGCCTGAGCAAGTCCTTAAAAATGGTCATTCAGGGAGATATACACTCAATACAATGTTCATTGGAGCCACATGCGAAACAGGATAAGGAATCAAATCTTCATCATTTTTTGTCTTTTCCATGGCAATAACTGCCTCAACCAACCATATGCATGAGAAATAATTTAGCTGCTTTGCCAAATGTGTTGTGTCATTAAATTTTAAGACAAAGGAGATTGCCAGTGAAAACATTCTCGCTATACTTTCAACTTAGAATCACCATAAAGGAATGTAAAATAATTATCAAACTTTCTTTATATTTTGCCCTATGGCTAATGTACTGTTCTATTTTTAAATTATGTGTTTGATGTTATAAATTTATTGCAAATCGTTATGCTGCACACCTTAAACTTATACAGTGCTGTATGTCAATGATTCTCAACACAACTAGAAAAAAATGAGCTAGATGTACAATATCAAATATATAATTTGATCAAACTTTTTTTTTGTTGGGTTTATAAGTTGGTAAATCCTTAAGTCCCATATGAAAACTTCAAACTTTGAACATAATGGCACCATCTTTCCTCAAGTGACAATCTACCGTATTTGCCGGCGTATAAGACGAT
>NW_017731351.1:4580656-4583911 GCF_001890085.2 Hipposideros armiger
TTTTTTTTTGTCATGTCACCGAAGTGAAACTTGACCACTGAAGTCTTAAGGATGTACAACAACAAGGCACAAACAGATGAGACTTTCAATTCACTCAAGTAATATGTGGGACTATGCAAGCATGGAGAACATGATTACTTTAAAAAGTACAGTTTCCAGAAATTCCCATAAGAATTCCTCTGCAGGCATTTGGCTAGAATCCAGCTTTCTCTTTTTCTCAAAAAAAGAAGTTTTGGATATTTTCCTATCTTGACATTTTAGAGAGACCTAAGGCATTGCCAAATGTCATGTGTGCATGTGGTTATTTTTTTAATCATACTTTTTTAAAATCTTAATTTTTATTCAGTTTGAATCTCAGAATCAAGAAATTCTCAAATTCCATGCAAAGAGTTAACGTTTTTTTATCCAATACCACATATATATATCCTAACTAGAGAAATATCACAGACGTCTTGGCTTCCCTCCAAAGACTCTACCAGTCAAGCTCATTGGCTCAATTCCCACTCTACTCTAAAACGTCTTTTTAGTTTGCTTTTCTTTGTCTTTTTCATATTTTAACTGCATAAATTGTTTACTACTAAAGCTTTAAAGCTTCCCTCCAAGAGATTCAGATAAAAAACACAGTTATTTAATAATCAGTAGGTCATGCTGGAAAACCCAACTTTTTTAATGATACACTTAACTTCCACAAACCCACACTTACTCTACAAATCTGGATTTGCACTTGAATCTGTGCAGGCTCTTCTGCCACGGCGAAAGGCCATTTCAAGGTTCTCTAAGAGTTTATGCCAAAGTTTCTGTCTATAAATACTTAGCACTTCATATTGGCTCCAGAAAAATAATTTCCATACTAGTAACAAATACTAAATTGACTACTTAGGTCGTATAAAATGTAAAACAGAAGGGGGAAAGCTGGCCTGGCACACAGACAGAGTTCCTCACCGTCAGGTAGGAAATTGCCTTTCCCCTTTTGTTCATAGTATCTACCTACCTGAGACAGGATGGAATTTACACACACACACACACACACACACACACACACACACACACACACACACACACACACACACACACCACACACACACACACACACCACACACAACACACACACACACACACACACCACACACACACCCTTCCCCTGTTGGCTAATGTGTGGCCAGTGTCACTAACCAGCTTTGTGTATACTAGTTAGCAGCAGTTCCTCACATGGTGCTTAAGGAAAGGTAAATGCTGTAGATGTTATACGTGGTAATAGTCCCCCTTGCATCGCTACTATCAAACTGCCTTTTTCATTTCAGCCATCTCTCATTGAACTTGACTCACTTTGAACAACTAAATCACTTCTTACTTTTCTATCACAGATGGTTTTAAAACTAGTTATAGTTCTTTTTTCCCTAACCTGATAGTTATGCCACGGGCATTTCTTTGTTTGCTTGTTCGTTTTAAATTTCTGCTTCCTTGAGGTATAATTGACATATAAAACTGTAAGACATTTAAAGTGTACATCATGGTGATTTGATATATGTACACTTTATAAAAGGGTTTCTCCATCAACTTAATTATCACATCTAACACCTCACATATTTATCTTTTTGTTTTTTGGTGAGAAACGTTTAGTCTATTCTCGTAGCACATTTTAGTTATTCAATGCAGTGTTATCAACTATAGTTGTTATGTTTTACATGAGAGTCTCAGACCTTATTCATCTTACAGCTGAAAGTTTGTACCATTTTACCAACCTCTTCCCGTTTCCCACACTCCCCAGGCCCTGGCAACCATTTTTCTACTCTCTGTTTCTGAGTTCTTCAATATTATGTGTATTTTAATAGATATAGTAGATATTTAATAATTAAGTGTATATTTTAAATTAACAAAAATATATTTAATCATTTAAATGTATATTATATGTTTGTGTGTATTTATTAACTCATGCATATTCTGTATACCCTATTCTTAGCATGTTAGAAGGTGCTTAAAACATATGCAATATTTTATTTTCCTGGAAAGGGTATAGACTCTGCAACCAGAGCATGTGGTTTAAACCTGTTTCTGACCGTTACGAATTATACGATCTTGGGATAGACACACTAAAACCTTTCTGTTCCTCAATTTTCTCATCTGTTAAATGTGATAATATGGGTCTCACAGAATGGTGTAAGTATTAAATTGTTTAATATGTGGAATATTTAGAAAAAATTGTCCATCAACAACTTATTCCCAGCTCTATCAAATATTGCTTCAAATCAATTTTTCCTGAAAGAGTTGCCATTGATAGATGAGGCTTTTGAAGAGCAGTGTGGTAAAATTGATAGCATTTGATGCATATTTGCTATGAAAAATGAAGGGGAAAATAAAGTGTCAGTATACGTATATGCTGAAGTGTTTCTAATGTCTCCTCTATGAGTGTTAATCAAATATTAATTTTCCACGCCTCCTTCCCATCTCCTCTATTTCTTCCATCTATCCATTCCCCTCCTTCCCCACAGCTACTACCCTTGTTCGGTGACAGTCATAACTCTCCCAGCTTATAGCAATAGTTATTAATCTCCTGGCAACCAGCCTCACTACCCTCAGATATGTAACAGTTCCCGTGAGAAATAAAAAGAACCTAATTAGACTACTGGAAATAAAAATGGTGATCTGAATAAGAAAGAAAATAGAGAGCAAAATTGATAAGACTGGACCGCTGACTTACACAAAGAGAGCAGGGAAGAAAGTGGGGCGGAGTCAAGGTAGGTTGGGGTTTAGAGCTGCAGTGATGGCGTTTAACATCAACAGGGAGCCCCCTGGACAACATGTCTGCTCTTACAGCTGCTTTCAAGAATACCGAACTCCAGATCTGATTTTAACTGCAATGCCCTGCTGTGCTCCAGATACAAATATCCATCTGCCTGATCATTCCATTGGGTGCCTCAGATCAGCCTCACATTTAACAGGGCCCAAACGACACCCACTGCCCCTCCTCCAGTGCTCCCTCGCTCACCATCCGCTGAGCTGTGTGAGACGGAAACCTAGCCAGCATCTCCCCACTGCCATCACCCCCACACCAACGTCTAATTCAGCAATAAGCACCAGCACCATCTGGTCAACTACCTCAGCGCAGTGCCCAGTCGGCTGCCTCACTGCCACCATCCCATCCAGGGCTCTGCACCCTGTGTGCTCAGCCACAAAGAGCACAATGCCTCCAACTTCTAACCAGTCTCTGTGTATCCACTCTTGGTTCCATTCAGCTAGGAGGCTTTTCATAAGACA
>NW_017731351.1:4584662-4593765 GCF_001890085.2 Hipposideros armiger
GAATGGGGGGAAGAGAGAGAGAGAGAGAATATGGAAGTGCTCAGAGAAGTAGCCCTGGTAATGGGGGGAGTGATAACAATGCAAAGACATTTCTATGGCGTTACCAGTAGGTCATGAACCGAGCAGTGCAGTGACCAAGTCAACACAACAACGGCAACTGGTACCAGGAAACGGCAAAGGTCCCTCAGGGAGAAGGTCGGATCTCAAGTCCACTGTGGTTAGTCAGAAAAATAATAGACCATAAAACTCAAAATAAACAGGGCAACATTCTACCCAAGCAGCCGAGGTCTGGTGTGAACCTAACAGCCTTTCTCGTGGCTCCTGGGAGTCCCTGCGCTCCCTGGGCGACTGAAGTGCATCCCAGTGAGTCTGGGCCTGGCACGTGAGGATGAATGAATGGAGCTCATGACAGATGCAGGACACTGAGGGACGGGGTGAAAATGATACCTGTGTATACGGATTTTCTCAGTTGCCCACATCTCCCCTACTTTATTTCTCTATTCGCTGCCACAAAACTCAGGCCAGACAGTGTCATCCTTGTCAGATCCTGTTTAACCAATGGTGTGAATGACCCCTTCTCTATGTGGTGTTTTGGCTTAAAATATCCCACCATCTGCAAATATCACAATTTCAAAATCAGTCATTGCCTAACTTCCCTATTAGGGCCAAGTTCATGTCTTTTTGCATTGTCAGCACAGCCCCCTTGTTCAAGGCAGCAGGTCTTGAATGAACTTTTATTAGACCACCTCTCAGCCTTCCTGCCTACACATCATCCCAGGCTTACAACAAAGACACGGCTTTATATTTCCTAAGCTTCTCACGGGCACGTGGACACTCATCTTTCACCACCGAACATGCATCACCCTTCTACTGTCACATGCCCTTTCCCTCACGATGCCTTCCAGGTCACCACAATTTGATGGGCCTCACTCTCTTTACTCCCACTGCCCCTTCTTTCTTTCGTTCCATACGTTATATTAAACTGCCTCAGATGTGTAACAGCTTCATATGCTTAGCTAATGATTGACTGAACTCCCAGAGAACACAGACACATTTTTATTATCTTTGAATCCCCTCCAACATCTATGACAGTGCCTCTCTGAGCGAGTTGAGATCTAATACATATTCATTGCAGCTAATTGAATTAAACGTTGCCCCACGGGGGGGGGGGGGGGGGGGAAATGCAATACTTAGCCATCTAGTAACTAGCAATTTGACACTGAATTTAATGAAATGGACTTGAAACAATACACATTAGTGTACTCATATCCATAAATATTTACCCCAGAATTAAGCAAAACCATATTTTACATGTTTATAATTTTTACATCAGAATACTGAAGTTTTAATGAAGTAAAGATGACTATGCTTCCCACATTGTAGCTGCAATCCATCCCCCTCCCCCAAAGGTATGTTGAGTTTTTTAAGTACAGTCAGGGGGGTGACCACAATTAGGTGCACATGTGTTACTTTTCAATGCAAATAGTTCAAGTGCATTACATGATCCTGGAGCTGGTCAGCCTCCCCCACCAGGCGGTGAGCTCCTTGAGGGCAGTGACAGCTTAGGTCCTTGGCTGGAACAGGCTTGATTAAATAGCTCCTGAATTACTTAACTGTGTGAGAAATAGTAATGACCTAACAGTGGGCTTGTACTGAGGGAGCAAGAATAACAATAGCTAATATGCCATCTATGAGACAGCCTCTGCTCAGAGCTTTGTATTCATGACATAATTTTATCCTCCTTACAAGTCTACGAGGAAAATGTTATTATATGTTTTCAACATGAAGAAATGGAAGCTAAATGAAGTTAATTGACTTGCTAAGGTCACAAAGTCAGTGCATTGTGAAAGTGGGTTATGAATCCAGACATTACGCCTCCAGATCTCTTAACCGGTTAGGGAACGGGGAAGGAGGTGGTAATTCCTGGGGTGATGGCATTGCTGGGGCTGGTAATGTATTATATACAGGAGACTCTGAGAGGGAAATGAGAGTGTTTAGACTGTCAGAGGGTTAAGAGAAAAGCATAAAAGATAAGCTGAATTAGAGTGGAGACGCTGAGGGAAATGTGATGGCAGGAGGGAGAGAGAGAGGACTTCAGGAGAGCTGAATTTAGGACGCTGCGTGATACTGACAACCCCTTTTGGGAATGTGGGTGAGTGGGCTCCAGCACCGTGAGGAAGGAGTGTTTTCAGAGTAAGGTTAAGGAGTGTAAATTTTGGAATTATTTCTCCCAAGAGGGCTTATGAGTAAAAGAAAGATAAACAAGCAAGAAAATAAAAATAACCAGAAAACTCACAAAAACAGGCAAAACAGGGGTATTCATTCCTCGAATACCCAGTATCACAGTCATGTTTGCATAATAATTTACATGCAAGTCTGATTTTCCTCTGATGGTTATTCTCCACTATTTCAGTTTTCCCTTTGAAGCTTCCAATTTTATTTTGGGTTACTAGAGTCATACCAACAGAAGGTACACGTGTTTTATTTAAAAGGAAAACTAGACAACAATAGTTATAAATAATGATCTCGTAGTTAAGTTTTCAAGACTAATAAATCTTACTACTCATTAGTCAATTTATTGAGAAGCAATATGGCAAGGCAGAGTGAAAAAGATTATTTTCATATAAATATATAGACAGTGTATTGTCTAAAAATGTCCCATTTAGCAAAGACATATGAGCACAGTATATTTTGGGGCTATCCTGGCCTTTAGCCTATATTGCCAACTTAGCATTCTTAAACATATAACTCACTTATTAGGAAAATGATAATATCTCTAAAACCAACACTATTTAATAACCTAATCCACTACAGCTAAAAAACCTTTCCATTTGGTCTTAATAACCTTGGGTCGTTAGCTCCACCTATCTCTGACACATTTCCAATCAGGAAAGTAGAGGCAGTAGCAAGCCCTACCTAATAGGACCTCCAGGGGCATGGGAGGTACTACTATATGTCAACATGCTACCACAGAACCTGTAAGAGCTACATAGACACTTGTGCTGCTGCTTCTGTTATGCGTTAACACTGAGCTCCTAACTCTGATCATATATTTCATCAACAATAGTGATTCTTACTCATGCACAATTTACTTTCTAAAAACACTGGTAAATAATCACATTTTGTATAGCGAACAAGTTTGTATGATTTATAAATACCTAAATGTAAGTGGACATCTCCACTTCTCTTGGGTTGTCGGAAAAGTCATGATGTATTTTTTCTATGTTTTTCATGGCAAAAATGAGTCATGACTTTTCCAACAACCCAATTGCTGTTTTTTTTCTTCTAACAGATAAAATTTTGGTTCCTAAATTCACAAGCCCACACCAAACCCTAACCGAAGGCAGAGTAAGTGGATGTAAATGGTAACAGAAAATCATGTGTCTCACAAGAAGTCTCAATTATTTCAAAATTAGACTTTAAATTAAACATCATTCTTTTAAAGGAAAAAAAGGCTAGCATCAGACAACTGAAGTTCCATTTATTTTTTCCTAACTACACACTCACAATAATAGTGGGTTTTTCCCCACCTTGCTGCCTTCCTTAAAAGAACTCTAGTTGGATTTAAGTATTTCAAGATTTCAATAACTACAAAAGAAACTAATAGCGAAGGCCCAGACGAAATCGTCTTACAGCTGGAAGCGGTAGTTAGCTACTCCTTTCAGGAGTGAAGAAGGGGAAAGGATGCAAGCCCAGGTCACTCACCCAGAGGATCTGACAACATGGAGAGGCTGGGGCCGTTTCCCACAACCAACGCCACGGTCAACTACAGCCCTGGGAGGAAGGTTTGAGCTGTCTGCAAAGTCTCTGGATTCAAACATCTCCACAGAGCACATACAGCAGTATGCAACAATTGATGCTTTAGTTTTACACTTTCAATCTGAGCTGCAATGAGATCAGAAGGTATCTTGTTTCTCTTTAGTGAAAGGAGTAAAATCCACAGGAATGAGCAGTAAAAATAACATCTCCTGTGTCTGTGTGAAAGCCTAATGTTATCAAATACAACTAGAATGTTAAATATATTTTTATTTAGTTAAATGCTAGTAGGCATACTAGTAAAATAATTTCTATTAAAATTCCATTTGATTCCTTTGTTTTGTTATTATTATTACTTAAAGGTCCAAAGTTGTCTGGGTTAAATGTAAATGGATCCAATGTCTTGTTTTATAGGTATTTTTGGCCCTACAGGAATCGGTGTCAATTTAAATGAGCATATAATTTTGATTGTAGGTCAAGAGATTATACAGCTGCCTAAATTCATCATAAAAATTGGTCTCGAGAATATCGTATTCAGACATATCCTTTCTATTGGAACAAATTTAGCATTTTACTTTATGATCACTTGTGACACCTGAGAGGTTTTAATGTTTCTATTTACAGATGCTCAGAAACACACACTTTTACACTTGTGCACACTGGTCAATTATTCCATTATTTGAATATTGCTTTCTATTACATTGTATACAATACGTCATGTGCTATACTCACTTTTTATTAGTTCAAAAGTATTGCCATGTGCTGTGCATGACACCAGGCAATGGGAGAAGTTGAGCAGTTATAGTGAGATTACAAAATATAAGAAATGTGAAGACACAGTCACATGCTCAGAGAACTTAATTGTCATAGTTTTAAATTCATGATTGTTCAACACAGAACTACTGGAGATTCAATGCAATGCCCCACCATTTATCTACTGGTGAATGACTTGTTTTTATGTGCATCGTATTAGACTAAGTTATATAAACCATTCTGTAGCTCAGCTATATCCTACTTACATTATCTGGTCTTATCACTTGTACTACAGAGTCACTTCAGAAAATAACTCTCACATAGGACATTTTCAAATATGTAAACATGGCCCATGACCTATAAAATAGCCAAAAAAAAAAAACCACCACGAGATCTACAATTTTACAGCAGAATATTATTACTACAATGATCTTCTACATATGTAAACTTCTTTACCTCTTTTCTATCCCTTCCAGTAATCAAGTAAAAAAAAAAAGTTTCAGATTGCTTATGTAAATATCAATCTGTTACACATTAGTTCAAGAATCTATATAAAACAAATATTGATTCAGACATGCCATAAATCCACAAGCAGCACTTCTGTACATTTACTTTGAAGACAAATTACCCAGGGAGGTAAAGATGTCGTTCCCTTTATCACAGATCCAATTTTAAGACATGTCAAGGAATAAAAATGTATGACTCTTAGGCGACTTTGCTCTTCTCAAGCTGAGGAATGCAAGCCAGGGTGTACTATTATTGTTAGACTACAAAGATAAGACCACCCCGAGTGGCTCGTATGAACACTGTCACAGCTGCGTCTTTTCTCTTTGAAATCATTCAAAGTGATGCATGAAGATGAGGCTGCTTTTATCAGCCTCCCACTCGGGGTCTGTTTAGCCCACTGAGGAAAATACTTGTGATACACTGCTGACAGAAAACAAAACATGATCCAAACAGCAGGGCTGCTACTCACAGGACATTATTATGTCAATCAAGGGATGCAGCTGTGATGGCAAAAACCTAACACAAACATGCTGGGGGCAGGGGTGTGGGGGGAGAGACTGTTTGTGTTTCTATATGTAAGTGTTAGGCAAATTGTCAATGGTCCTGTAGCAAGATGATCTATTAAAAAAATAAAAATAAATCCCGGAAATCACCTTCACCATCATCACCATCACTATCATATACATTTTTTTCTCTCTCACAAACTACCACCCCTTCCAATTCACTTGAACCCATCAGTTAGTGGAAGAAAGAAAAATGAACCATCATTTCCAAATCACCAGAAACAAATGAGATAAAAGTATGATACTTTACCTGTATCATAAAAGGCACTGTTATATGTGCAATACATAAATTATATCCTTTACTCTTTACAAAACCCTAAATGTGTTCTCCCATTTCACAGATAAGAAAATTGAAGTTCACAAAAATAAAGAAATTTGATCAGGGGAAGAATGCTGGTGAAAAGAGCTGAGAATCAAGCCATATCTGTGATAAGTTCTCCATCATATCACCTCAACACCAAGGACAAATTTTCCTTTCCGTTTGCCTAAATGCATTTGGAATCAGATGTGGAATGCACTCTGTAATGAGATGGATCAAAGAAATTCCTATTTTCACTATATTTTGTTACATTAAAATATGTGGAGGCTATAGATTTACTAAGAGTACCTGCAAATACTGTTATAGCTAGCCAACTCTAATAAACATCATAGAAATTATTTAATTTTGCTGTAAAGAAGCACAAGTTTTAGGATTAGAGAAAAGTAATAAATGCATTTCCAAATCATTTGCTTGGAAATTAATATTTCTTTAGAAAGGTTTTTAACTCTCTTATCAGTATCGACATACCATATGAAGGTTCTCTAAAACCAAATAGGATAAAAATATAAATTGCTGATGATATATTCCTTGGGGATAATTTGGGAGAAGAGAATTACTGAAATTATTAATAAGCAGATGCTGTACTAAACTTCTTTCTATGCATACATGAATGAATATGTGGATTTTAGGAAAGGCTGCCGTGATCTATGTACGGTTAGTGCTAAACTATTGTTATTTTCTCCCACATTTTTTAATCCAAAAATTCAGAAAGTCTCAGAAACCATTCTATGAATACTGTTTTGAACAACAGGATACCATGTTTGATACAGGACTGATCAAGTTAAAAACTAAACTTTAGATTTATTTTCCCTCTTACCTAATTGTTCCAATCAGTTCTCTTCCTCTCCCATCCACCAATCTTTCTTTCCTTCCTTCTTTGATTGTCATGCACGTTTCCCTGATAGATTTGAGACTTGACACTAATTTCCCAGCCACAGTCTCTGACCTTCCAGACTGTGGTTTAATTTCTCTCCCTGACCTGGACCCTTGGGGCTAAGACCGTGAACTCAGTCACTGTTTACATGGCTCTGAGACTCTCTTTTCTTACTTGGCATACTTGACCACTGTATATTGGATAAGAAAAGGGAGTAATGATTTGCTCAATATTCCAGCAAAGAACTAATTACAATTCACTTATGGGTAACCAGAATAAAAAGAATTTTGAAAGCAGACTCTATCTACATGTAATGTCAATATATCTTAGTTATTCCTTTTTTGCATTGGGACCAAAAATTGTATCCAAAAGAAAATAAAATATATGTTGAGTATTACAAATAGAAATGTTCATTTGTAATACTCCTTATAAAAACAAATTCTTATAAATAAAAAATTCCATTAATTTTAATACCAGCTGATTAGAGAAGATGATCATTTATTTGCTCACTCATTCCCTATGAATATCTGGGGCAAAATCTTTTAAAAACACCTTAGTAATGGTGACTTATAGGGTTTTTCTAAAACATTGTAAAATGCAATATAACCCCCCACCTTTGTCTTGGAAACATAGACATCAACTTCTATTTTTTTTTAAATAGCATATTTCCAGTATTTACATTTTGACTTATGAATTACACTTTGGAAAGATTTGTTGAATAATAGCATAGATATCCATTTGCCTATGGTGATTAAAATTGAATTCAGTCTGAAAAAAGGATGACTGAATTTATAGCATTTCTGAGACCTTTGGGTCAATTCTATAATGATGGCTTCACAAATTTCTCAAACGCCATGGTTCAACCAAAGCATAACTTACTTAGTCTTCATTTGGGATTTTTCAGTCATTAAATATTTTACTCTAAATATTAAAATGTAACATATGTTCATTTACAAGTAAAGATGTATGTATGTAAGTCATATTGCAGAAACAACAGACCTCCTTTATAACACAACACCATCGCTGAGGCTTTTTATGTAGTGATATATATACATACATACATATATATGTATATATATATATGAAATTTGACACATGGTCCATCCAAATGGAAATGTGTAACTATAACCTCTGTTAGAGCATTATTTTATTCTAAAGATAAATATTCATTTATGTTTTTAAAAATATTAAGTCTTAGACCAACTAACAGATCAACAAATGATAGTAAACACATTATGAAAAGGGTTTATTTTAAAACATATTTATATAACTTCTGGGCCAATTCCAATGGGGCAAGATACTACTTGAAACTAAAAATGAAACAATAAAGTTTTTAAATTTACATCATACTCTCAAACAATATAAAAATGGACAAGTCAATAGTGGACAGATGTTGAGATGCTGTCTAACGGGCAGTGAATAGTTTCTTTGTTTGTGATGAAGTCATGTTTTCCCGAAACTTCTGTAGACTATCATCACTAAATGCTGGCTGGTTTTCATTTTCAAATTATTGTAAAACTGCTCGAATAAAGAAATCATTCTAACTGAATGCCAAACTTTATATAAAACTGGACATTTCTTGAAAAATGAGATCTGGTGTGGGTCATTTAAAATTTTTGGTTGTTAAGAATGCACCTTTTGCATCCTTCTAAAATTTGCCAACTTCTAAAATTTCAGAAGGATTTAAGAACATCTTCAAATTACAGTGGAATCATATTTTAACATTACGATACTGAAGAGGGCTAAGTAGGGATTAAACACACATTCGCCAAGAGCCTATTATGTGCTAAGCATTCTGCTGGGGACACGGGATGATGACTCACTGTTCTACCACCACCACGGCATCAGTAGAATTGAATCCAGGCTTATCGCTGATGCAATTGATGCTAGGCAGCTTCTTTTCTTCTATGCCAAGGTTGCAGTGTCTTGGGGAAGCACAGAAAAGCCCCAGTTTCACTGCACAACAGGTCAGCTAATACATATTGAACATGCCAAGGAGGAGACTGGCCAACTCACAGAGGAAAGTGAACCAATCACTGGCTACCCATCTCGGGGAGCCATCTGAAGAACCACTTGTTGAAATCAGGCACTTTTGAAAACCCCACTTCAAAGATATCCTCACCGTAACCTGCACAAATGGGGCACTTGCAAATACTGACAGAGGGGCTCAAAAAGTCACAATTGAAAAAGAACTCTAGGGCCGGCCGAGTGGCGCTTTGGTTAACAGCTGGCTTGGGACGCCAGAGGACCCCGGTTCGGATCCCACATATGAGGGCCAGTGACACTGCCCTCTACAGCTAAGATGCTGAACAACAGCTCAACCTGGAGCTG
>NW_017731351.1:4594765-4687806 GCF_001890085.2 Hipposideros armiger
AAAAAAAAAAATGCTTCCAGAGTATTTTAACTGCCCTTTATATAATCACTTAGAGTTACACTATAGGCAGGCACAATTACGGTAGTGTTTATAATTACTACTGTATATGTTATACAAATTATGAAAATTAAAGTAACAGCTATTTTCAACCTGAATTCCTTTATAAAATAAGTGTTTGTTAAAGAAAATAAGAGTTATATTAGAATAAAACAAAAAGCTTAATGTATCTACTGTTTGTTGGAATTTCAATCTAAAAAGCTTCAATAAGAAGTATTATCTTTCTGAAATGATTTGAATTCCTGCACCAAGTCCTGTTTCTCAAGTGAGGGACCCCTCAAAAACACGTTTATCCTGAGTGGGGAAAAGTCTAGAATTCTGTAGGAAGTGGGGAAATTCCGAAGAATCCCTCTTTCTCAGAAGGAAGACTCACAGTAGAAAGAATTGTGAATACACAAAAGCTTGCCATGGGTCACAATGAGGAGGAAACGTGTGTAAATATTTCCGACGGTCATTGACAAAATCTGAAAAAGCATAACAAAATCCCGCCCCCTCACTCACTACGTACCTGCTTCCTAACTCCACAGGCAGTTCAGTTCTATACATAAGGACACTCACGCTATCACCTGAAACCATTTAGCTGTGGCATGAACAAAAGCTCTGCACATGTAGTGAAACTGAACTTGTTCAGATAAAGGGAAATGCGAAGATTCATAGTGCTACAGACAGACTGGTACAGATAATATGAGTAGACAAAGATAGTTTCTGAATGACAGAGCACAGGATAGCAAAAGAAAACACATCACATGATTCATGGTTTCTCTAAAATCCGAAAGTCTGCTTTGCTTATTGCTCCAACACTGCTAGAACCGAAGCTGTAAAAGTAAATGTGAAAAAAGCACACTGACTAGAATCCACATGAAAATGAAATGTATGGAGCATTTAAACTAGTCCCTGTGTCAGCAATGGCTCTGGTGTTTCATCTGTACATTTCAATCCCACACTGGTGGCACCAAACTCATGTTCATAAAAGTTCTAATCCTAAAATTACAAACTCACATGACTCATTGCCCTTGAATGCAAGTTCGTTAAGACAGAGTAAAACAGAATTTTGAAAAACAGAATTTTGAAAACGAGGTTTACTCCAATCCGACCAAATATGTCCATCTGGAGGAAAGTCCCCTATGAGCTGGCTCTGGTTGGCTGCTGAGACATTCCAGGCCTGAGTCAGGAACCTTCTAATGAGAGGCCTCGGTCACCATCCCATGCCTCTAATCCGATAATAATAATAATAACAACAACAACAACAATGATAATAATAATTTAAGGGTCCTTCCATTCCAACTTGTCAGAATAGGAAATATGATGAACCATCCTGCCTTAGGGGTCAGACATTCTTCCCACTTAATGGACTGCCTGACAGGGGAGAGGAATGGATATCTCAGAAACGTTTCTGCGTAGTGTTGGCTCCTAGTAACAGTTAACGGCTTACTGCAGTGCATGAGGGGAGAGAACTTTCAAGGAAATCAGCAGGAGCTCTGTAAACTTGCTCTGTTTTCCTATGGATGACAGCCAGTACCCATTTCTCCAAACTTGTAAGGATCCAAGCTTTCCTGGAGGCCAGTTTTGGGGACAAAGGTGCTTCTCCAAACCCGTTATAGATCGGGACATTCAGACTGAATGAGAAACAGCGTCAACAAAAGTAAAAACCACCAACTCAAAACAGTGGCTGTACAACACATACTTCCTTCCTAGTCTTTCACTCCTTACTTACAAAGCCCAAACTCCATTCTTTCTGTTGTATACAAGAAACGAAGTCATTGAAACTGATCAAAAAAAAAAATCAGCATTAAGGATCAGGACTCTGAAAGATCTTCTAAATAAAGTAGGATGAAGTTTTGAGTTTCGTACTCAGAAAATAAAGATAAAATTATAGTGATTACAGGGCCAATCCCAAATCTCTGGTTTTCTTATTTTCTTTGAATTTGCATGGCCCAAGTAGAGAAAAAAGCTTCCAATCCTTCATCTTGTTTGGGAGAAAGAACACACTGACTGTGACCAAAGATAAACACAACCAAGTTACTTCAGCATTCAGCTGGTTCTAAAGTGTGTGAATTGCTGGAATCAGAATTTACTGTTCCTTTGTGCTCCTTCAATACGCTGTCCTACCCAGGAGAAATCATAATGTAAATTACTCACTCATTATGTGAAATGTGCACTTTTATGAAGTACCAAATAACCAGGCTCTACCGGATAGAAATTTACCGAATCCAAATTTAATTGAATTTAATGGATTCGCACATAAAAACCTGAGCATACTTACAAAACAAATGTAATGTGGTCAGTAACTGTAAATTCAATATGCGTGTCTGAAATCTCACATTGAGTTTAGGGCCCTATGAAAACACTCTGAATTGTATTAAGCTAAATTTTAATCAGTTTTTATTGTCTTTCATCTTTGTAAAAATTCATAACAGTTATTTCTTTATTTCTGAACTGAGCCTTTGGGCATCTTTACATAATTTGAATCTAGTTTATGTGACATACAAATGTCAAATAAATGACAATATTCTAAATGAAGCCATTATTATACTCCAAAATGCACTGCTGGCATATTTAAAGTTTAAAAGTGGGTATATATGTTAAATTATGCCACAGCGTGTATTACATATATGATCCTATTTGTGTTATTTGCCTGCTGAAGTCCCTGTAAATCTAAGTATGAACTGTAACTTGGAACGCAAGAGCTTTGGTGCACTAGGTCCAGATGCCTCTCTGACTATGGAAGCCCAGGGCTATTTGTGGAAGGGTGTGAGAGCCCTTCACAAACTAATTTAAAACTCTTTTCAAGTTATCTTTCAGCACGTTTTATCTCTTGTGCTATTGACTTAATTCAATCCATAACATATGTGCTAATGTAGTATATATAATAGAATATATTATATTACTTTTCCTAAATACATCTCTCTCAAGCTACAAGTGTTAGTCATTATCTTTAATATACTGGGGAATTCCAAGCAAATGCCAGTTTTAGCAATACCTTAAATCATTTTATAAACCTCAACAAAAATGCCTTTTTAATTTTCTCCTCTAGACTTAAAAGCCCTAAGTTTTATATTTTCATTGTACTCTTCTAAGCTCCTCTGGATAATTTATGTTCATTTCTCAGTATCATCACATCTTCCTCAATTAAAGCAACCAAAACATTATACAATATTCCCAATGCATAGATTCCGTATTACTTATATGATTATTTATTTAATTTCTAATCTTCTTCCTAAATTTGGTTGGGATTTTGGAAAATAACTGTTTTCAGAGATATTCTATATAGGGCTCCCAGGTTCTACCATATTCTTCACCACCATAAAATATGTTCACAGTTTTCTCTTAGATGTGATCATTTTAATATAAATTATCATCAGTTTTATAATAAACTTAGCACACCCTTTAAAAAATGCCTTGCTTCAATCATAAAATATAGCATTCTCAACATAATTTTGGCTGAGTTTACCCATATAGACAGAATTATAATGACCCCAGGTTTGAATGGTTACTTAGATCAGCTATACATATTCTTCAGGGTTATAACTTTATGGACCCCTACAATTAAAAAGCAGCCCTTCCAGTGTGCAACTAGGTTACGAATAAAATTTTCACATGAATTAACTTTCTCCCACTTTAATCCTGTGATGTTCAATCACTTCCTCAATATCATGGCTGGCTCACTGTATCTGTCCAGCACCGGACTCGGCACAGAGATAGTGACAGGCAGGGCAGAGGACTCGCCCCTCTCTGAAGTGTACACCCCACACAGGCAGCTTCATGCTCTTGCAGACGTGAGTACTTTAATAATTCAGTTGTGATGTTCTCTGGCCACTGAATTTTTCTATTTATTGGACCATTTTATAATATCCAAGGATATGTTCCAATTTATGTGATCAACAATAATTTCCTTAAGCATGTTGCTCATAAAACAGAAACTACTTATTAGATGTCCTGCTGTATTAACGAATTAGAATACACAGTAACTAAACAAGGTAGTTACTAACATAATTATTTTATGGATAAAAAAACTGAGGGTCAGAGATATTTCACAACTTTCTCAATGTCATAGAGTTAGTTGAGGGGCTGAGTGGTGTGAATTTTGACCTTGAGCCCAATGACTCCAAAATTTATGTTCTAACTCATTTAACATTATTGTGTTGTTAAAACTCTACTCTTCTGAACTCCCAAAATCCCAAATAGTAGATGCAAAGGTTATTGTGCATCAGTATGATTATTACCATAAACTTGCTAACTCTTAACAGCTAGTTAACCTAATTATTCATAAAATAGCTAAGGAAACTTGTTATATCTAAATCTAAAGGTCAACAAATTTTTAGTCACATATCTCACAGGTGCAATGATTGTAACCATTTGGGTCTTTTCAAAATTCTAGGAAGTATGTATTAAAAATCATCTCAGCATTTTAAGTTAAGTTATACCAACTTTAAAAGTAAATGTGATTGGGCCGGCCAAGTGGCTCAGTTGGTTAAGAGCTTGCTCAAGAGTGTGAACCTTGAGCAACAGTGGTTCGATGCCCAGCCTGAGCTGAGCTGCTGCTGAGCTGCCAACAGGTGGCAGGATGGCTCAGCTAAAAAAAAAAAAAAAAAAGGAAATGTGATTATTTTAATCTGGTAAACAACAGAATCAAACTGCAGCAGAAATAAAACAGTGAGAATCCTTACAGGTTGTAATTTATTAGTAGTACTTAGTCATAATTTATATTAATGCTATGTTTTTTTCTATATAATGTTCAAATTGTGTATTGAATACATATATCTATATATATATACACAAATATACAAACATACAAATATATACATTAAAACATACAAATAAGTTTCTCTTTTCCAAAATGAATGTTTCTGGTTGTTAGCAGTCATCTCTTTAAATATCAACAAACTGAAGAGATATTGATTAGTAAAGAGAAGTGGTTCTAGAAAATTGATATTTTTTCAATGGAAATATAATTGATATTTACTTTTACTTGTAAAAATATCTGTAAATGTTATAATACTGGCTTTTTTAACCTTACTTCTTTTAACTTTTTTGTATCCATTTTAATTAGTACCATTAATGGGCAGCTCTTTCTATGTATGTCTATCTCTACATATAAAGTAGTTGGGTCATGTGATTGGAATGCATAGAGAGAGCTAATGCATATTATGTATGTATGTGATATACAGTATATATTATATATAGTTGGCAATATATATCTATGGTTGACATTCATTAATTAAAGCTAGAGGAACCAAAAGCAAAGCATTTCTTATAAGTTATTCTCACAAGATACCAATTTAAAGAGCACCTTTTTTCATCAGTTTTCAGAAGACGGCCTCATTAAAAATATTCATTTCATCATTGCACAATATATACTTTATTCCTCATTAAAAATGCAACAAATCTCTATAGTCACTGTTACCCATTAGTGTCTCATTACTGAGTCATTACTACTTAGTGATGTTCTTACCTGCTAAACACAAGCATTTATGAAGTCCCCAATGAATATACTGGCATCGTTTTTGTTAGATCCTACCTACATAATAACATCTCTGTTGAGTTTTTGTAAAATTAATTCATAGATAATAATTTCGATTAATTTAGTTTATATAAAAGAAAAAAATGCCTTCAAAAATTCACTAAGTCAATAACTAAATGCTAAGCCATATTTTCCAACATAAGTGAATATATAATACAAATATCCAAATTTATTGATATTAAGATTTAAAATTTTTAAAAAATATATGCTCGGCTACTAATCCATTGGTTTGTAAAAATGAACCTCTTGGTATTCGTCTTTTTGAATATGCCGTGACTGGCCCTGAGGTTACCTCTCAGGCTCATGCTTCCTTGTGGCATTTTAACTAACTGCTCCCACCTTATTTTCTTCAGAGGGTAAGTGCTTCCACCCGCGAGTCACTGAATTATAGCTTACATACTTCCCGGAGCACAGTATAGACTTTACTCAGAGAAAAGGGCAGCACTGCCACGAAGCACTACAGAGGAGAAGTCAGTCAGCTCAAAACACAAGGACCACTGTTCCTATTCACAGCTTTGTTTTATATCTCCCCTTGTTTTTCCTCAACAAACCATGGCACAATGCGGCTGCGTGTTCCCCTCCAGAGCTCAGCTGTCAATACAAAGTAGTGCGGCCCCTGAATATGCGAGCAGGCTGGAGTCAGACTTCCCATGAAAATCAAGTCAATGACCTGCCTCCTTGGCTTCTTGTGAACCAAAAGGCACCCGTAATTTTTCATCCTTTCCATTCTCACGTGTTGTAAATGTTCACTCAAGTCCACAATCCAATACAAAATGCATTAATTCCTCCGAAGTGAGTTCACCGTGCATGATTTAATTATAGCCGATTAGACATACTTTTCCTTTACTTTTTTGGGAAAAAAAATAATTCAAGGACCTAGCGCTACGAAATTTTTCTTTCAATAACTCTGCATTACCTTTATTATCCAATTATGAGGGAGAAAATGAAGTTTTGTCCTACTGGTTTGTTGAGAACAAGTATAACCATAAAAGTTTTATCCACAAACTTTTATCCTCAAAAACCCAAGTTTACTTAAGTGAGTTCTCTATTTCCCAACCATCACCGTACCCCAACATGAAAAACAAAAAGCAGGAAAACATTGCCACCACTTTGATTTTAATCCCAGACATTTTGCAGTCAGTGGTGAACTCAGATATACAAAATTACACAGTTTTCCAAGATTTGCATTTAAAAGATTGTATACAAGCTTCAATACAGGTTGCTTTTCCGTGACCATAGAAACATCAGAAAAGTTGGAAAACTCAGTCCACTGAACTTCAAATGACTTTATTAAAGTGTCACTAATCAGAGTTAAAAGACACAAGGTTTTAGTGTTTGGGCTCACAAAGTGAATAACTCTCAAAGTCTAATGACCTACTAAGAGTTTCACTTAAAATTAAAAAAAAATAAAAGTCTGGTTGAAAGCAAATTACATAAGAAAACCTTCACTGCCTTCTCCCAAGGATTGATCTCATACAGATAAGGGCAGCTTGGCTGCACTGTGGCACTGAATGCAGCGCTCTCCGGCTAGGCAACTGGGAAAATCTGCCTGGTTAACATTTACAGCACTATATATATAGATTTACTGAAAATACAGATGTTAGCAATACTGTACGGATAAACCTATGACACCATTTATAACTAATAATGTAAGTTATATAATAATTACAACCCTTCGAGAACTCTAAATGTGCTTTAATTTGATAAGCCAAAAAGAAAGTCCAACATGCAAATGAGAATAGCTCATTAATAATGCATATAAAACAATATTAAGAAGGAAAAATCATTAAGTGCTACTAAAAGTCTATACCCCAGCTATAGGCTTGAGAGATAAGTTTTTTTTTTAAGCTGTGCTTTCTCCTACCGTTGGGAAAGTGAAGGAAAAATCACACATACGTTATGCATTTTTTTTTGTGTGTGATATCAATGGTAACCTTAAAAGTTAGCTACATTTCAATGCTTACAATAATAACATTAACAAAATATCAGGAAAAAACAAAGACAATAACTTACTAAAATAAAAACAAGATGTATTCTTATCCCCACTTTTCCCTTTTTGTTTCTCAGTGGTTCTTAAGAGGCCCTTAGACATTTCTCTTTGGCCCTAATCAGGGGAAGAAACCTAACGTGCTATGGCGTCATTTCAAGTTCCCAAATCAAAAATAAGGAAAGGTGAACTTAGCACCTTCACTGCCTAATATTTTTCTTGTACAGAGATTCTGTTCACTGTTTTCCTTTCCAGTGTAAAAATGTATATTGTGGCGATTAATGAAGCAGGACAGTGACCGTTCCGTTTCCTCCGGGAGACACCTGGACATCCCTTCCCCCAGTCCACCAATATCATGAACACTTGTTGATCCCCTATAATGTGTAAAAGCAAGTGTCAGCTAACTAAAGGATGACCGTTTTTCTATTAACAACTCAGACTACGACCAAATTAAAAACGCACCTTCCCAAAGTAAAAGAGGGAAATGATGTGAAAACAACAGCTATAACCGCACCAAAAAAGCTAAGCCCCTTCATTGATACAATTCACTTCAGCGAAGTCATTCTCTCAGCATTTATCGGTCATTGCCATGTGCCAGGCACCACAGTGGACACTGAAGATGCAGAGATGGGTGAGAAATGGACCTGGCACAAGGAAGTCATAATTAGGTGGGGAAGACAGCTGGAAATGCAAGTAAGTGTAATTCAGTGAGGTAAGCATTACACATGTGGTGTGCACAGAATTTAAGGAATTTAGCAGAAGGGGATGATTAATTCTACCTCAAAGGAGACTGAGGATTTTTTTCATGGGGTTGTTCTTGGCTTAAATGGTGAATGATGAGAAGGCATCTTCCTTATAGGAAAGGTAAGTAATCCCCATCAGCATGAGCACCCAAAGAAGCAACAGTAGCAGTGAGGTATTCAAAAACCGGGGACTGGCATTTGGGGTATGCTCTAGAAGGTTCTGGAGGTGTTGGCTCAAATGAAGTATCACTGCATTAGTGAGCTCACAGGGAAAAATAAATTAAAATGCTACCAGGTCCCTACTCACCCTATGCTCATGCTGGTCATTGCTTTACAACAAAAATGAAATAATTGATCTAATAAATTTACTTCTAATTTTTCAAGATAACTGGGAAACTCATTCACCACAGGAAAGGGGACTTGATGATACAATCTATTAAATAATAAATATATAAAGCAGATAATCTTATTCAAAATCCACATGCAATATCTCCTGGATATGTTATGGCAAAATTGACAGCACCACTCAGCATTCATCAGGAGCTTTCTGTACTGTAGCCTGAGCTGAGGTCCTACCACTTTAAGAATGTAAACAGATTTAGGTATCAAGAAAATCTCTTTCTCCTAATGCCCTCCTGCCCACTTCCTCTAGCTCACATCACAGAGCAAATCTGTGTGCACTCATCGGTTCCACCATGACGCGGTCCTGTGACAGGCCCGATTACTCTTCTTGCTCCTCATTTTGCAGTCCTGGGTTCAATTTGCCCTTGGAAAATGCCTGCTGTTTTCTCCCTGCCCATCTATGTTTAGCAATTTATGTAAGTCCACGGTCAAACTTCTCTTCTGGAAGCCCATTCAAATTCACCTACCTAATAATATGGTTAGCTAATTTACTTTATATACTCTCACACCATTTTTGCTATACTGTGACTTCTCAAATGTTCTGGCAGAGCAAGGCCAGTCATTTTTTTAATGTAATTTCTTGAGCAGTGACGTTCTTCACATATTAGGCAGTCAATACACAAACTCAGATTTTTAAAAATATGTTCAAAAGTCTGAGATAAACAAAGAACTGCTATTAATACAATATTAAGAAATAAATTAAAGTTTCATCAATTTTTTAACCAAATGGAACTATAAATCAGTTGAAAAGTCTTGACTGATTTCGAGGCCAAAGTAGAGCAGTAAGGGGACGGTAGCACATACTGGTGGTGACATGGGGGGACGCGCTGGCCTGCAAGCTGTGGGTTCCAGCCCGGGCTGCCCGAAAGGAACCAGGTCCTGAACTGAAGGTGCTTGAGTTCACTGTTTTGAAACCAGCAGGGATACAGTTTAACATGACTGGGATGGAACACTGACTTGGCTCTGAAAATGCCTGCCCTGACTGAAGGCGAGTGAGCTCTCAGTGCGCAGGATTACAAACAGAGAATATGATCAATTGCTTCAAGCTTGCATAGCTTCTAAACAAAATTACTTTCGAATTGGGCAGAATTTTTGCTATCTAGTAACTAAAACTCTCACACAACTAATATTGGTCAGAATAGTTAAATATAACCCAATGTATAGTAGTTTCAGAATTATATAACAGTTATTTATTTGCTTTAGAATACTTATCCAAATAAACTGTTCATAAATGGAATATTTCCCTATTTAAAAACCCTGATTTAATATAATGACTAAGGAATAAAAACAGCAGTAAAAATGAATGAACAAAACTTTGTACAGTGGCACTTTAGATTTAATTTTAATATCTTTAGCTATGAAGTAATATAAAATTGTTTTTCTCTTCAGCCAACTGTTCATATTATAAAGAATAAAATCATATGTGTATGATGACACCTACAAAATTTTTAAGGGGTAGCCATGATCACAGTGAGATAAATACACTATTTGAGGAATTTGTAATATTTAAAATAATATTCATAGTAAATAAGAAAATAGGAGAAAATCTTTTAAAAAGTATTCTTTCTAATTCAGGAGCCTAAGAAATAAAATACAATGCCAAACATAAAATATAAGCTATTAATAAAAAATTTACCACATATTAAAATTAATGGATATATGTGTATGTGTATGTATGTATGTGTGTGTGTGTGTGTGTGTGTGTACACACATGTGTGCATGTGACAGAGAGAGAGAGAGAAAGAACAATTTGACTGACAGATCTTGGATGCTGCCCTTGTCACTGGTAGTAGCTGCCTAAGTAAACTTCCTAAGAAATGAAATAGTTTGCAAGCATAATGAGATGATTCATAATACAGATCAAAACGTATTGCCTGATAGAGAAAACAGAAAACCAAAAATGGTACCATGGCCATCATTCAGTAATAATAATCTATTAGAGACAGATGAAATTTAGCAACCTGAAGCATAACAGGAGCTTTAAAATGTAAAAACATAAAACAACTAAAATTTTAGTATGAGAAAAACTAAGAGAAACCTTCTTTTGTACATTAAATAAAAAGTGGTGTGTGCTAAACAAAAATACTCTCCTAAATATATGTAAAATACCTTATGCTCTCAATATTAAAAAATACAATTTTTGTTTTTTAAAATTTAGATATATTAAAACACAAAGCATACTATAAAATTATATAAAATACATCATGTAACTATTTAATAAATTACCTAAAATTTTTTATTATAGGCCTACTCTTAGAATGTATTTACTGGAGGCAAGAACTAACGGAATATAAAAATATATATTCATTTTTAAAAGAAATATTTGTTAGTTTTTCTACCAATTCAATGTGTTTCTCATGCAAGCATATAACCAAGGAAGGAACTCTGCAATTCTCATTTCACTTTGTCTTCGAATGATAAACCAAGTAACTATAAAACCTCTCTATAATTATAATTATGGGTGAACTTAATGGATGTCCTTTACAAGATAACCTACCTATTAATTATTGTAGACACTATACAATAGGCTTTATGCATATAACGTGGCATTTTTTTAATACGTGGTTTTATTTTTTACTCAGCATATGTAAGTGGGAGCTCTGATCAGCCAATGATGAGCTAACTGATTCAATTCATTCACTTTCAGGTGGGTTTTCAGGGTTTTGCTTGTGGTCCTAAAATTGTTTTGTTCCTGTTTTTGTTGGCTACACCCTTTTGTCCAACCCTGTGTAAGTAAAAACACATCTAATTTAACTGACTGTGGAGATTTGCATGTGTCCTGGACAAGAAATAACAAAAATCTGCCTGGTGATTACTCTACACGAACACTTTACATTAAATTGGCCACTGAAGAAGGGACTCTGGGTTTTGTTCTGATTATAAATGATAAATTTATAATTTCAGTTATATAATCTTGATAAAAATTAAAAATATATATATTCAAAAATTAGAACACCAAGAACTATTATAACAATGGCAATTTCATAACATGAAAGCTATTTTTTAATCACCTGAGCTATAAGATTGAGAATTATTTGAGCTTAATAAAAAGTATGCTCTCAAAAGTATCTTAATGTAAAGTACTTCATATTGGTAAGACCAGCTCTGCTTCAGGCTTTATCAACACCAATCACCACGCTAAAATTTTACAAGTTTACAGATCAAGAGTTAGAATTATTTTACAGTACTCTTTAATGCGTTTCATAAAATTACTCATATGTACTATTCAGATTATCATGTATTTTACTCATTCATTCATTCAACAACATTCAATAATGCCAAGTAATTTTTTTACTTTAAGAAAATTTATATTTTGCATCATTTGATGAACTGTTGAAACATACTTGGCAATATTTCCTGTCACCTTTGTTCCTAGAACCTCAAAGATTTCATTTGGCTTAACTGTATGTATTCACTTTATGAAGGAATGAAAGGACATTTAGGAAATCATTAATCTTTTGTATATGAGGGAAAGCCACACATAGTCTCAATACATCAATGTCTTTAGAAGACACAAAAGATTTCTGGTTTAATTCAAATCCTTTATTTAAAATGCCAAATGTCTTTATATTATGCAGAAGTGCTCCAGATGGCTAGGCACATGTTTCAATTAAGCTAAATTGCAATTTTTTTGAAGTGTTCTGTTACTCTGCTACATAGGGAATGTTACATCTATAGCTACTGATTGTATCTTGAGTGCTGCAGGTAAAAATACTCTTCTTTGCAAGTGTTAATGCTTTTTAGCTAAGGGAGAATACACATGAATTAAAAGACATAGCACATTATATAATGTCAGAACTTTAAAGTGATATTGAGCGCATGAGGGACCCTAAAAATTTTTTAAAGCTCTATTAATCATTAATCAATTTTCTCATAAGGGGATATCACTATACCTCCCATGATTTCACTTCTTAGAAGATGTCAGAAATAAGAAACACTTTGGGGCTCTATACTAATAGTAATTCTCAGTTACAGAACTATAACCAAGAAAGCTCAAATAAGTCTATATTTCATATACTATTAAATGCAAATCTCTACTATTAACATAAATTCCTATATACCTACTGTCTCAGGTCACCTTATGTATTTAAAACAAAAAACAAAAACAACAACAACAAAAAAAAACAACCCATGCATTCTGTTCTAGGCAAAAGACTCTTATTGTAATTCCTTTTCAATATACTCTCCCAGGAATGAATCACAGAGACAGTCCTTACACTGGGACCACTACACAGGTCTTTCACATTGTTCTTTTTCCCTGCGCATCTCTCAGAAACATTGCTCTTCCTAAGAAGATTTAATCACTTAAAGTTTGACTTATGCCAACAATAATCTATTGTTCTCTTCTTTCTAAATTTATAATGAATGTATAAATAAATAAATACATAAATACATACATACATGAGGGGATTCTGAAAGCTATATAACCATGTACATTTACACAAATTTAATTAATACATAGGGCAGTGTACTTTTGATTTCTTTCAATTCCCATCACACTATTTCACTAGTGACTATAGATACTTGCCATAGTTTGTCAACTATTGCCAAAGTACCATCGTATTTCTGATCAGCTTTCAAATTAGAAAAGGTCACTATGCATTTGGGCTCCATATGTTGATCCTACTACTGTTTCTACCACTGCTCCTCTTTCACAGCAGGGATTTCACATTTGTGAAAGTGTAATTAATCTCTCATATAAACCCTAGCCTATTAAAGAAGAATGGTTTCTTGCAGAGAGGTCTGTGGACCATTTGCATCAGAATCACTTGAGGAACTTGTTAAAATGACATGTTCCAATGACCTTCCTTGAGTCTTCTGAAAAATAATCTGCATTTTAAATAGGCATCTACACAAGGGATTCCCATGTGCATTAAGTTCTGAGAACTAATCAAACTAAAATTTATCACCATATGAAAATTGAATATTTTTAAAAGTTTAAATTGTGCTTAAGTCGAATAGCTATAAAATAGAGACAATAAAAGCTCTTGAAAAAATATGTTGAACAAAATGATAGTTTCATACATTTCCATATTTTGCATGGGTCAGTGGTTATTTTAAAAATATTTTTCCAGATTCACTTGACTAAAATACTGTTTACACATTCAAATAGTTTAAATTTATGACTCATTCCAAAAAGCACTTAAAGTGATATCTCTAAAGCCATCTAAGCTATACACATATAAAATTATACGAACATGTCATGCACAGTGAAAATATTAATTACTTTTTTAAAAGTTCCCAAATTGATATCTTTATCAGAAACTTTGCTCAGAATACACTATTGGTCTGGACAAGATCTGGGGTTCACGCCTGGGCTCCAATCTATGCCTTGCTAATCGTATGACACAAAGGAGCGAATTTATCCTCTGTAAGCCTGGGTTTGCTCATCTGGAAAATGGTCATAACAACTTCTATTTCATAGCATTATTTTGAGATTTGAATTAATAAGCACAAAGTGCCATCTGTTCTTAATAGATCTGTTCTTTGAGGGGTAACTGCTATTATTGTTTAAAATTATTATTTAATAAACACACTGTTATTGTTTAATACGTATTACTGGAGATAAAAGTAACGTGAAGACAGATGAATAAATATCGTTCCTGACCAAGATGTACAAATACGTCACCAGACGTAAACATGCACAGAGGCGCGTTAGGGCAGGGGGAACTCTTCAAGGCGGGGGTGGTGGCCCAGAATGCACCTGTGTCCCATCAGGAAGGACACGCAGTGTGGCAACACCAGCCTCAGGGCAGGGACACGCCCTGCAAATTCTTGGGAGGAACCCAGCGTGGACATACTCTAAGCCAAGCTCCACTTAGTTACCCAATGAGATCACATATGAAATATTCTAAAAACAGGAGGATAATAAAGGTAGGTATTGTTTTACAGATTTTTTTTTCAGAATTTAGGCCAAGAAAATGATTTCACTTCAAATAATTTAAAATATGCAGACTACTCCTTAGGAAGTAGGAAATGGTATGCTTGAGTAGGATAAATAATCTCAATTGGGTGAAACCAGTTATTATCATCAATTGGTAATATATATTTTTTTCATCATGGCAATTTTCTACATTGTCTGATAAATGGTTTCCATAAAATGTTTGTCTTCCTATCAGACTGTCTCCTGAAGGCACAGATCTGGGAAATGAGAATTTGAATCCCCAATACTAGACACCGTACATTGAACACTGGAATGAAAGTTAAGGATGCGAAGGCAATGCAATGGCAAATGAATCGTCCACAGTAAGAACTAAGAACAAGGCCCTCATATTTATCGCTTCTAATTCTGACGTCCTTGGTTTCTGCCTAAGTGACAATGTGCGGAAACAAGATTTTAGCAAGGAGGACAATACATCTGGGCAAATGGCCAAAACAAAGGTTATCATCTCTTCTGTTTCTATGTCCACCTTCCATCACAGAAGAAGGCTGGAAATGCTAAGGAGGCTGAATTCTCTCCTGGGAAACACTGGGAGAAAGCTCTCAAGCGTGTTCTCAGTTAAAGGCAGATGGAAGGTGAGGTGACACCTATGGAGCTCTCATGTTGTATCCTTGCTGTGTTGCTGATCAAAGGTAATATTAGCATCTATGCAAATGAAAACGGTGGCAGAAAAGTGAACTAATACTTACGTTGTGCAAATTCACAATGCTTATGGTGACCAGGCATTAGTTGGAATATTTAAAGTCTGTCTGCACTAAATGTTTCAAATATGGAATTACATTGAAATAAAGATCTTCTAGAGCCTATATATGCTCTGAAGTCTAATTTCTGGCATATTTATTAACAAATCACTTATCCTATCTGTCAATATACTTTTTATTTTTATTGCTTTCCCTAGATAAGCTGACTGTTTTAAATTTTCAATATTTTATACTCTAATCCAGACACAATCTATAAATTGCACACTAGTTACCTGGCAATGCAATATATTAAAATTTAAAATAGAATCCTGCAATTTACTTAAATCATACACAAAATCAATATGCTGAAAACTACATCCATTTCCCAGTCTTAGCTAATAACCTTTCTTTTCTTAGTTATGTCTTTCAGCCCACTAGTTACTGTCATTTAAATTTTATTTTCCTACCTGATATACTATAAGGAGGATATCACAGAGGTATTTTTTTAAATGTGCTTCCTCAGTAATTGCCCTAAAACCAGGAAGTAGAATTTGTAAATTTGGTTTTGTTTCCTCTCTACACAGTATCATTAGAAATGTCATCGCCATTCCTGCATGAACAGTAGCTATTTACATGCCCAGTCATTGCTTACATTTATTTTTTAATCGTTGCCTTCTGGACCACACATGGAGTAAGTAACTGAATGTAACATCAATAAAAGTAAACCAGCCTTTTAGGAAAATATGCACTGCTATACATACCAAACATTTTTGTCGCAACACTTAATAAGCAGTTAAGAGTTCTCTCCCTTTAATAGATGTAGACACTGTACCTCAGAGAAGTTCAGCTTTTGCTTCAAGGTCACACAGCATGAAAAGGTAAAGCCAGGATTTAAGCAAAATTATTCTGACTTCCAAATTTATGTTCATTTTAGTTTAACCAGGCAGTGCACAACTGAATTCAATATTATGAATAATACAGAACTCTTTCAGAAAGTGAAGCATACATTAAATCCTTTGAGTTTTGGTAAAAAATTGAATTTAGGATAAATTAAGGTTATGAAAATAAAATTTAAATGACAGTTTCACATCTTCAAATGTTTACCCTGTGCATTAATACATGTTATTAACTAATATAACGCATTTACTCAGGCCTTTTTTTTCCAAACAGTATTTGAGGTAGAAGGTAGAGACAAGCTAAGAAGTAAATGTGATTTAATTTTAGACGCATATAACCAACATCTCTCTCCTGGAAAATCACCTCTGCCAAATTAACACTGCTCAATAGCAACACTGCCCCATCCTCCACTCTCTAATACCTTACGATGACCGGTGACTTTTTTAGGAAAAATGGATTCTCTGAATGTACTTTCTCTTGGTTGCTGAGCAACAAAAACTCTTCATCTAAGTGTAAACACACACACACACAGAAAAATGCTGAGAAGAAAATCCATTAACAGACACCTCTATGAGCTACAGCCATCTGTGTTCAGTTTGACCCAAATTTTCGGCAAGCTTATGTCATCCCTCCCATCACAAACTATCTTGTCCTATAAAGACAATTTCTACTCCCAATTCCTTCATTTTTCAGCAAATAGGGGTCAAGTGGTGCTCTAAATCTGCCAGATTCTGGACTTGAAATACTAAGGATTCATTGCTGACTTGTAATTAATTACAACCTCAATGAATAAATAAATAACTTTCCTGGTTTTATTATGCAAAGTAATAAAATATTAAGCTGGTTTGCAACACTGGCAGTTCTGTCCCACTTAGTCATACACATGAATTAGTATTTTAAACTTTTTTGTAGCAATTAAAGGACTGCTGTACAGCTAGTGGGGAGGAAAAAACGCTACAATAAAGCAGTATAATCAGTTCAAGTAACGTTTAGAAATTCCAAATTATGTTTCTAAAAACTGGTCACAATCTAAGACACATATTGCTAGATTTGGGTCTAGTGTTTTAACCAATTGCCTTAAATTAACCAATTTTGCCTTTAAAAATACAAGTAAAGTCTCCTCATGGATTAAGCTTAATTTCACTAAAAACCCCTATAGGTTTTCCTTGTAATGTGCTACATACAGATAGGCTAAATGTGAAAACCTCAGTAAAAATGTTCTTTGTGTGGTTATTAAATATTAACCCACCACATGAAATAAAGCCAAGTGTAAGCACTTTACCATTGGGGAGTCTCTTTTGATCCATAAATAAATAATTTGCTAGAATCGCACTTTTAATATTTGCCATAAGCCCATACTAAAAGACATCACAATAAAGAGATGTTGAAAATGTGTCATTATATCAGCCAGGGTACCACTGAAACAATAATCACTTGAAAATGGATCTCTCTGAGCATCTGTGAGACAAATTCCTCTTACATCCCTGGGTTTAAAAAAATCTGTATTTCCTTTGTTAAGTCTCGCATGCATGCATGTGTTTGTTTAGTCTTAGGACACCATGATTTATATACCTGATCTGATTTCTATGTTTGATTTGATCTTTGGAAGGTAAACATGAATTCAGAAGGTACCTAAGTCATATATTACTGTACACTGATCTCATATATTCCAGGATCATTTTTTAACTATCCTTATTTTCACTTCCTAGAAACCATTTAACTATTTTATCCTTCCATTGTATATATGCCTTTGCAATCTGTTTCAAATCCATTGTAGAATGAAGTGAATGTATAAGCAAATATAAATAATGGTTTTGACTAAAGAACAATGAATTATATATTACAGAACAAAGAGTTACATACTATAGGACACTATACCAAGAAAGAGGGGAGCCATTGTCTTTCGGCGTTTGCTTATTTTGAAATTTTCAGTAAGTAGTAAAACATTTTTCTTCTCAGGGAAATGTTTTAATGATAAATTATAAAACTCTCACTTAAGACCTTACCAGAATTTATGTTTTGTAAAAGCAAAGCCATTTTGAAGAATAGACACTTTTATCTTTGTTTGACAAAGCTAATTGGACTTACATTAAGAAAAGTGCATTAAGTAGTTGACAAAAAATATTTTCAAAATAGGTTCACAGATAACACACAGCTTCACAGTAGTTGGTCCTTCACCAAAATCACCGGAAATTGAAAGAGGAGCATTCCCCATGTAAATCAGAGGTAAGGCTTCACAATGAAACAGCCACTGAATAATCTAATGCTTTAATTTGCTTGTTTTGTAAGCCACTAAACCTCTAAACAAAGTAGTTTCTGGATTAATAAATTACTTCCCTTAAGGGACTATAACTATTACTGAATTATCTCAACAATAAAATGGGGTAAAATGATGGGTAAATAACATTAACTTAATCGCAGACTGGGCAACATGGTTCAATGTCAAATATGTTAACCCACGTCAGAAAAACCTGGAGGTCAGTCTAGGTTCGTGACCTCACACAATCATGAAATTCTCTGTGCCTTTTCCTTAAAATGAAGAGAGGAGCACCTGACCTTACAGACTTGTTAGGGAAATCAAGAAAAAAGGACAGCACTCCAAAGCAAAGTGTTTTTTTAATTTTAATAGTTTTGTGCATACCTCCCCTTTGAAGCACAGAGAAGGGAACTAACAAACTTGACTGAGTTTCTTTGTTTTTTTCCCTCACAAGAAGCTATGAAACAGGTACTACCATTCCCATTTTACAGATGAGGAAAATGAGAGCAGCTGTGACAACATTTCAGTCAAGCTTCTTCCAAATAAAAAGCATGCACTCTCAACTGAACCTCAGTCGGGATGAATTATTAAGCAGTAACTTCTTTGCTGTGTATTTTATTAATCAAGTTCACTAATATTATTGATGTTAAATGTTGTGCAAAGATAGTAAATTTGTTAAAAAAAAATGATAGTACTTCAACTTATCAACGTCGAAAGGAGTGATTTTCAAAACCTGTCTACGGACTCACCTTTTTGCTGAAGAGAAACCTGGTTTACAATAAGTTAAGATTTGCTCTTTAAAGCAAAATTAGGTAAATTCTAAGGAAAAGAGAAGACATGGTTACAGCGTAGCTTACATTATGATACACATTCTAAAATGTTCTACTTTATGAAAGTATCTATAAAATAAGCATTAGCGCCCTCACTGTACTTTAGATACTAAAGATTTCGGGAGATTGGGTTACAAAGCTCTCAGTGAGTCAAGTCATGCAGCCACCGACATCTTATCCCAGAAAATCAGCCCTTGCCAATTAGCTGGCTTCACTAATTTCAGAAGAAGCTCCACAGCTTGGCTTGAGAAGTGAAAAACGACTCTTTGCCTTCAGCATGCATGACTGACTGAGCTCCTGGCGCTTAAGCAGCATATTTGCAGTGTGTTCAACAGTAATTCCTTAGCTTATCAAACATAAGCTCACCGAGTGTCTGCATGGAGCCAGCGTCATTGTAGGTGCTGGGAATCCAGTAATAATAAACAGATGAAAACCTTTGCCTTCATGAAACATATATTTTAGAGGGAAGACATACCATAAACAACATAAAGGAGTAACATATGTGTTATGTTGGGTGATGATAGAGACTAAGGAGAAATGAAAGGAAGGAAAGAGAAAAAGGAAGGTTGAAGGAAGGAGAACTTTGCAAGGCAACTTTGAGAAAGACGTGAGGAAGCACCGGGAAGGAAGGAGGCAGAGCGGGTGAGAGCACGGCCCTCCCTAGGCTTGCTGGGCAGCTCCGGCTCCGTGCAGGACAGCCAGGACGGAGCCAGTCAGAGGAAGATGGACACGACCAGGTCACAGGCCGCCTTACAGGTCACTGTACGGATGTGGCTTTACTGTGAGTGAAATGGAAAGCCATGGAAAGCCATTTGAGCAAATGAATAAAATGAATTGACCAGCATTTACAGGATCACTCCAACTGCTGGGCTAGACTGAAGGCGTCAAAGACAGAAGCAGGGAAATCAGCTCAGTCATACATGAATGTAATCAATCATTTATTCATGAATGCAACCAATCATTCAACAAAAATGTATTTTGTGCCTACTGTGTTCCAAGTAATGTTCTAGGCTCTTGAGGTACATCAACAAACATGGCTAAGTCTACCTGCTCATGTGGAATATAATTCCAGTGAGAAGACGAGAAATAAAATATAATCAAAATTAGAGATTATCACACACACACTTATATATGTAAAATGTATATGTATTATTTAAAGTATTAAAATTGGTTTTGGTTGAGCGCCTCACTGAAAGAATGTAGATTAGAAAGAGAACTTCAAGGACTGATTCCAGGGGCATTCCAACATTTAGCATTTGGGGAGATGAGAAGAAGCTGGAGAAGGAAGCTGGTAAATGTTACCGGGAGGAAGATGGAAACCTGGGACGGGGCATGGAGGTCAGGCAGGCTGAGGGCGTGGCTACAGTAACAAGTCAGTAAAGAAAGGGACGTTCTCACTTAGAACATGAGATACAAACAAATACTTGAAGCACGGGAGGAAATGACCCCAACAGATGTCTGGAGGAAAGAGCATTCTATGCGGAGGAAAGGGCATTCTATGCCGAGGTAAGAGCTCTGAGGCAGCAGCGTGCCCAGCAAGTTCTGGGAAAAGCAGGAAGCCAGCGTGGGTAAGTCAGACAAGCAAGAAAGGAGAAGGGCAGGAAAGGATGCTGGAGATCAACAGGAATACGTCGCCAATAATCGGAGGGAAGGATGATGGTGTCTTAGACCAAGGCCATGACAGGGGAAGTGATGAGAAATAATCATTTTCTGGATATATTTTTAAGGGAGAATCAAGGTTACCTGACAGTTGTACACAGGGTGTGAAAGTGAAGAGTCAAAGATGACTCCGATTTTTCTGACCTGCACCATCTGAGGACTGGAATTGCCATTGAGTGAGAAGGAATTGCCATCGAGTGGCTGAGGCCGGGCAGGTTTTCACTGGGGAAGATACCAGGAGCTCAGATTTGAGAATGTTAATTAAGAAGCTAATTAAACATAATGAGTAATGGTTGGTTATATGACTTCGGAGTTTAGGAGAGATTTAGGGTGGAGACAAAAGTTTGGAGTATATACGTTATGAAAAATCAGGAGACTGAGGTCCTCAAGGGACTAAGTGTAGACTGAAGTGAGAAGAGTTTCAAGAACTGATTCCAGGGGCATCCCAACAATTGGAACTTGAGGAGATGGGGACAAGCTGCTGAAGGGCACTCAGAAGGAACTGGTCCAAGAAAAAAGATCAACATCCAGAGTATGATGACTTCGGGTATGTACCCAGTGGGCGCTGATTTAGAAGTGTGGCTGTCCCATCATCTCGGCAACAGCAATGTCATTGGAACGGCAGGAGCCAAGCCAGATGGGGGTGGATCTAAGAGAGAATGGGGGAGAGAAGGCAGGTATAGGCAAGCCTTTCAAGAAATTTTTCTGAAAAGGGAAGAAAATAAATGAGGCAGTAACTGGAAGAATGGAAATAGATATTCCACCTCCAGTTTAAGAAATTGAAAGGAAGAATTTACAGATTATAAATCCACTTATTCAAGCCTAACCTAAATAAAGACTAATCAGGACTTAAAGTAATCCTACCACCGGGTCATTACCTAAATTTCCTTTTACTCTATATTTCTTCAGCCACTGGTATGAAGAAACACAGAAATATGAAAACAGCTTTTTACACAGTAAAAGTTGTATGCCTATGACAGTACAGAAAGTATCAACCATCCTTATAATACATAGTGCTAGTCATTGCTGTTTTGGAATCCAATGTACAGGCTCTCATGTCAGACTACTGGGTTAAAATCCTGCTCCCACCATAAACCAGCTCCATGCCCTTGACCCCTAGTAGACTCCGTGTTCTCGTCTGTCAGAGGATGAGAGGTCACACGCATCTCCAAAACTATTGTGAAGGCAAGACAATGCCTGGTGCTTACCAGTGCCTGACATAACGTAACTTTATATGTGTTAGAATCTATAAATGATACTGTTTCAGAAAAATGTCAAATAATCTGAAACAAATAATCAGTAACAATGCCACCAGCTCCCAACTGCCAGTTTTCAAGCAGGGTTTTTTAAATGTCTCAACATTTCTTCAATACATTACGACTTGGTTTTTACTGATTGTTTCTTAAATATATGTCTGAAAACTAAAAACGACTGCATCCCTGTAGTTAATTCTGGTTTAAAACACATATATTATCTGCCAATTAGATCATGTTTCACGTTCATGACTTTACTGTCCCATGTTGTCTGAGGATATTACACCAGGGAAAACCCAGCAGTCTTTGTATTAATATAATGGATGCATACATGTTAACATAGAATGTTTTTTATATAATAATATATAATACATTACCTGTGTGTATTTTATAAAAAGTATTTGTCTAATAGAATTTAGTTTTACAATTTTCACTTGTCTGAATTCCTTATACTCTCCCCTTATTCAATGTACTACTAAAATTGGCCACTGTTGTCACAGATTCCCTAAAGCCTGAAAGCATTAGAAAATATTTACCATATTCTATATCTAGGACACTTTAAGGAACTTTTCATTCAACTCGGCCTATATAATTTGCTAATTATTCTTTGCCTATTTCCACTCACATGCTCCTAATTCAGAATACTACCCACTGTTATGGGTATTATAAAGAGCTGAGCCTTCGATTCATTAATTCTCAGACTAGAGGATCCACCTCAGGATATGTGGAATCCTTTAGAGTCACTAGCTCAACCGTCCCTCACAACTAATGAGGTTCTGGGGCAGTTTTTCACTGTAATGATGACAAAGTGCAAGATGCAGACAATGCAATAAAAAATTGATCCCACAAAATGCTAAGTACATAAATATTTTTCAGAACTATTCCTAGAGTAGTTGCCTCAAAATCTAAGGGAATAATACAGAATTAAAATGATAAGGGTTTTAAATAAAGGCAAAAGAAACCAAATAATTAATCAGAAGGCAAATTATGCCTTATTATCAAAACTCTTATTATCAAAACTGAGCGACCAAACCAACCATCCTGAAGCCACATACGAAATATGCAGCTTAAATGGCCATCAACTGGCCATGAGCTTAATATTCCTGTATGTAATACACATTTGTACACATCTTGAAAACTTATAGAGACCTTTAAGTCACATTACTTTGTTTAATAAATGTAAAAACATAGCAATAGAAAAAAGAGAAAACTGGATCACAGGTTTAAAAAAAAAACACAAAAAACACTGGAGATCAAAAGCAGAGAAAGCAACAAAATGTTTTCCTCCTTTTAACATAATCGTCGCACTCCATCCACTCCAATTTCACCATGATTCCTCAGGAGAGTAAGATGTATCATCTGAAAATCCAAAAATGGGTTCTCCCCCTTCGGAAATTACAGGAACAGCCGCCAAAGTGTACAGTAAGTCCTGTGGGGCAGGAGAGGCCCTCCATGCGCCTGCGCTCTCCATCCGTGCCCCGCCCCTTGCATATCCCACCCTCTTCCTGCTCAAGAACCACGCCCACAGGTGCCCAGTGGGGATGGGAGCTGCCACCACTGACGACCCCGTGCGGGTGTACAGCATCTGCCCATGGCCTTGACTGATGCAGGCAAAAACCACGAGTTCCTCAGTTCAGACAATACATAAAACTAGTTTTCAAAGATTTTTTAGCAACAGATAAGGCGCGAAAACACGATTAGTAAAAGCATCCCTATGTACTGTCTACAGGGTGAAGAGCCCTGCTCAGAGCTAAAACCACGGAGGGCCCTGGGTTTATGGAGCAGCCTCTATGAGTACAAACAATGGATTTAACACACGCCTGGATGTGATTCTCCTTTCCAGCGATCTGAACTCAGGCAAATCATGTAACTTTTCTGAGACTGTTTCCATGGCTATGAAGTGGGACTAATACTACTAGTGTCGTTCGGAGGTTCAAGTGATAAAATCCCTTACAAAGTGCTTAGCACTTCGCTCAGTGACTGACTGCAGCAATACTTAATACATTTTCATTGTTATTATTATTACTCTTGATGTATACCCAGCTCGGTTGCTTATATATTTGCCTGTGAGCGATGACACACAAGAGACACATTTAATCTAAGTTGCACTAACTCTGACTCTAAACCCTCTGATAGAAAATCATTTCCAAACTTGGTAGCGCTGATCTTACAAATGTTTCCATCATATCTCTTGGGAATCTTGATAGCTTCATTGTGAAAATAAATTATTATCCAAGTGCCAAAACTCACTTCTGATATTTAATGAATCATAGTACGTTCACCTATTATTCTAAACACACTGTTAATAGAATATTGCTAGTGGCTTTTTTTTTTTTTTTTTTTTTTTACTGAATTGCAAAACTCAGTGCCTAGACCCACATTTCTCCCACGGTGAGACATGGGCTTCTTGTGCCAGAGCGCCATTAAAGAGACCTGGGAAATCAACACTGTGTCATAATAATGCAAAACATCCGTTGTCTTTTTTACGGTGTTTACATTGAGACTAGAGGTGCAAACACAATGGTGGGCAAACTGCTGGTGCCTCAGCACAGATCACAGTGGTACTAGCTGCAAAGTCTTCTAGCAATAATTGAATTCTTCAGTGCTAGGCACTCAGTACAAACAAAGGGCCAGTTTCACTTAAAAACTGAGGACATTTCCTTGAAGAAATAGTACAATTATTAATTTTATTCATTCTAGACCTTTAAATCTCGATGTCTTTTCAAAGAACCATTAACCTGTCCTAAACACTGCAGCTGTCTCGAAGAAAAGTATGTGTGTGATTGAGTTGCGAGCTGAACTAGCTGCTTTGTTTCTGGAAGATGATCTTTACTGGGAAGAACAACTGACAGAGAAACTTTGCTTTTTTACACCTTAGTGTGTGGCAGCCATTTTTTGTTATTGTTTGCACATAAACAAACGAAGCCTGATATTTCAAGGTAAACAACTAACAAGATAGGTCATTAATGATAAAAGTTGAGCCATCAAATGAAAATTCAAATTTTGAAAACTCTAACCATCACCATGAGGTTGAGAGCCAATATACTTAAAGACATTTTTTTATAAAATCCTTATCAGTTATTTTGATAAAATCCTTATCAGTTATTTTCCAAATAACCAATAACTGTTATTTCTAAGTCATGCATAGGCAAAAGACCCATTTAGAATGCAAGATAGATCAATATATTTTTATATAACGAAGTATGAGAAGTTTACCAACAGGGTTTCAGATTCACCAGGGCAAGTACATTTTAAAAACATACCACTTGTGGGGTTTTGGTGTAGTATCAAAAGAAAACTGACAGTTACCTAAAAAAGATATCAAAGTATCTCCCTTATCCAACTCCATATATGCCTGAGTGAGGATGGATTCTTTTCACATACTGTAACCAAAACAACATATTGCAATAGTCTGAATGATATTTGAGAATCCAGTTGTCTTCTCTTAAGCCAGATACTAGATTTATGAAAAAGTAAAGTAATGTCTCTCTTTTCATTATTTTTTCAGTTTGACAAAGTAAAGTTTTATTTATAACAATAAAATGAAAATGTTACATATTCAATGTGCTTTTTAAATGAATAAATATTTTAAATTTTTCTCAATTTTAATGCTCAAAATGATAAATATCTATAGATAAGACACACCTAAGCAAAAGCTCTTTGGGGTCCGTGACAATTTCTCATCTTGGAAGGGGATCCTGAGACCAACCAATTTGAGAGCTGCCACCTGGACACACCTACAGTATTTCCTTCCACCCACCTTAACGCTTCTTTCCTCTTTGAGTTTTCTGACAATCCTCAAGTCATTTGTACAGCTGAGATAATTGGTATGTCCTTATGTTCTTAGTTCAATCAATGATCAAGACCAAATCTACTAGCTTCCTCCATTCCTCCAGCTTCTCTCTGTTAATTTATTTCTGAGGCACTGGAACACACATTCCGGTCTTAGCTCTTCTACCACCTCATTCAGCAAACACGCACAGAGCACCTACTGTACCTCAGGTGACACTAGGGTCTGAGATAATGAAGAGCAATGAAACAAAGCCCCTGACCTTGACGAAGTTCCACCGGTCCCTAAGCTGCATGTTCCCTTACAACACACATTAAATAAAATATTACATATTCATTTTTTGTTGAACCTAGAAAAATTCAACAAAATTTATATGAGCTATTCTATCACAGTCAAGACTCTTGTGATCATATAAGGCCATGCAATAGAAGGATAATAAACCTTGTGTCTGCATCCCAAAAGCCATCCTTCAGACATGCCTATCCATGCCAAAGACGAGGTAGGGTAAATGAAGGTGCACAACTGGACAGATCTCTGCAGGAATATCAGAGCCACAGTCCCACAAATGTCAGAGCTGCAAAAAGAGTGCAGATTAAATCATTTCTCTTTTACCCACTGACCCTCCACTTGACCACTGGAATGTGATCGGCCATGACTCCAGCCAGAAACCTGAGTAAGCAACCCAGACTCCTATCAGTGCACGTGAATAAGTTTTTAAAAAACGCATTGGAGCAAAGTTTGCACTTGGAAACAAGCTATTGAAAAATCACCTATGACAACCAGAAGTAATTTATAACTTCTTTTTGCAGAATCACGGTAAATTAATTGTTTGAGCAGAAGGAAAAAAGTACTTTACTGTATATACTTAAAAGATACAACCAATAATAATATGAAATTCTAGCTCCCAACTACTGCTTTCAATATTCTTTGGGAAAACACATTTGCTTTTAATTTAAAGAGTGGTTGGACCTTGGGAACTCAAACTTGGTTTACAATTTCAGCACTTTAGTTCACAGAAGATACCCTGACAAACAATTTTTTCTTATAAAAAAAAATCATCATAATGATTTCTCCCCAGATTTTTAAATAAATATGGTACGTAAATATGAATAACTTTTCATATGGGTATTGAGGTTAAAAAAAGTAACAGACATATCATCCCCTATCATAAACAAAATGATTTATAATTATTTTTTAATCTGCAGGCCTATTAGCAGAGACAGCACTATTTAATAAATTTAAGCTAAGTCAATTTTCGCATATCCACTGAGTAAATAACAAGATAAAATAAACCTCCTAATGATTATAATGGGCATTTATTCTCAATCTCCATATTCTCTAGAAAAATGTAATGCACTGAGCCAGTCAACAACCGATAACATAATTTGTTTTACAGTTTAACAAATTCATCTTAAATCTAGAATTATTTAATTGCCTGTCTTTAATAAATATTTCAGTTTTCAACTTATTAAATCTGTTCATCTATGAAATAATTCCAGAGAAGGAAAGTAGAGTGGGTTTAAGGGAGGGAAACACCAAATCAAAATAAAGTTACATGTAAATCATGGCCTAAGTGCAATATATAAGACCTATTGTAAGATCTAAAAAAACAGGTAAAAGAGAGCAGTTGGGTTAGAAGTCCCTTCAGGGCTATATAAAAGATAAAACTGAACTCCATTTAGAATTATCTCTACTAAGAATTACATCTCTAATTATACCCCTAATATCCTATAGGCCATAAATATAAGGCTCCCTCCATAGAACAGACATAACTAGCTATGAGGGGGGGGAAATCACAGGGATTCAAAAAGATAATAACAATAAATGAGCATTTTAAAAGAAGAAAACCGCTCACCTCCCCCAAATACCAGGGGTGCCAAAAATGTATACACATGACTTGTATTCATCTTTTGTTATCGGTATATATTGAGTATTACAATTTTGATACAGATTTTTCCTTTCTTAAACTGTGTATACATGTTTTTGGCACCCGCTGTAGAAAAGAAAGCAAGAAAACAAGGACATGAGGCTCAGTCTCACTTGCCTGTTGTGTCTGGGTTCCCGCCAAGCATCACAAACCACATTCGATATTTTGTGTTTTGGGCTGAGTGACACTAGAATGTCTTTGGGGTGGTGGGGGGGGGGAGAGAAAGAACTTAGAAAAAGGCAAACAAGAGCTTTCCAGAGTATAGCTATCTTATTTCTGGTTGATATTAGGACAGCATTGGAAGGAGTTCAATTAAAAACAAATCAATGATACATGGAGGTAGTAGCCTAAAATACGCCCCAGGGAAGGCCCACTTGGAATTCTTTCTGCTTATGCTATGAAACACTAACTCCTTCCCCGTCAGCAGACAGGACAACATGGGCCTATACCACGGTATTGAACAATACAGTTTTGTCTCAAGAAACAGCTTCTAATCTCTGATCATTCACAGCAATTACATGCTTTAGTTCAAGAGGGAAGGGAAAGGACTACCTTAAGCCAGAAGATAGTGCCTAAAATGTGAAGGCAGATGAAATCAGGAATCTCCCCAAACTTGGCTTGGCACATTGAAATTAGTCACTGTCTGTAAGGAAACTGCCAAGACTGCTGAGGATGTGAAAGTTGATACTGCCCTGTTGTAAGCTGTCAGTCTGCCCTCCATTGCCACGCCCCCTAGGAAGCCATGCTGAAATGCTGATTCCCACCAAAGTTCTTCATTTTGGGACGGAAATAGTCTGCAATTGCCTATCCTCCTGTAGGCTTCCTTACTGTGTTTAGTTTAATGCAGTGATTTAGCTTAAATAAATGGACATGGCATTTTTTTTTTTGCACTTCTGAAATGGCTAAAGACTTCTCCCTAGCCTTATTCATACAATTGCTATGAAGTAAAATAGAGTAAAACCTGTCCACTATTTAGTTTTGACCAGGATTAAAGCTAAATTTTATGTAATTCTTGTTAGTCTTTGTGCCAGAACATTTTTATATACTTCCATCAGTAAAATTAATAATCAACAACAAAGGTAAATAATTACAGAAGGCAAATATAAAGAGAATGACCTTTCTAAAAAGCACACCAACAAATAATAAATAAATGACTACAAAATCATTACCTCTGCTCTCTGTGTTCTGGGAAAAGCAGTTGATTTTTCTATGGCATAAACCTCCACCAGGTAAAGACATGCTCCTTGCTCCCGGTCCAGAATGGCTGCGGTCTGAATTATGCCAGTCTGTCGTCCAATAGTAAAGAGACGTCCCACGGTTTTTTCTTCACAACGCACTGAAACAATATAATACTCCACTGGGGCTTCCGATCCTCTAGGGCTGGCTGCTTCTATTGATATTACATTGGTGCCAATGGGTTCTCCTTCCTTCAAAATAGTTATATATTTGGGTTGAGTAAACACGGGTCCATCAAGGCCCTGAAGAATGACAGTCAATTCAGTGGTTGATTTCCTCCTTTCAGGGCCAAGGTCTGTTGCTGAAACTATGAGGTTATAGATGAGCTGTGAAGGCACCAGCGCTGACGCCACTCTCAGGTCTCCACTGAAACGATCCACAACGAAGGTGTCTGTATCCCCATTGATGATCTCATACTCCACCTCCCCATTAGCACCTTCATCTGGGTCAGCAGCCATGATGGTCGTCAGAACAGAACCAATCACAGCTGAGGGGTCTGCAGCAAGGGCATTTTGTGATATAAACATTGGGACATTGTCATTGAGGTCCGTAACCAAAATGGTCACATTTTTCAAAGCATACCGTCTAGTTTCCATAGGCACAGCTTGATCATTGGCTTTTACAGTTAACTCAAAGAGATTCGCAAATTCCCGATCTATTTCAGCATTAGTATATATAGTGCCCTTGACTTCATCTATGCTGAAGTGGTTGCCCCTTGGCATCTGCTGAATGATTGCATAGGATAGCTGCCCATTAATGTCCGCATCGGGGTCATGGGCAGTCACTGAAATGACAGACGTTCCAATGGGAATGTTCTCAACAATAGACTTGAAAATATCTCCCGGAGGAAAGCTAGGTGGGTTGTCATTGAAGTCCCTCACATGTATCACCACTGACATTGTCGATGAACGAGGAGGCCTTCCTTGGTCTTTGGCTGTTATATTTAATTTGTACAAAGACTGTGTTTCAAAGTCCAATTTTTTGGCCAGAAAAATACTCCCAGTGTTTGGGCTAATGCTAAAAGTTCCATGGTTGTTAGTCCCAGTAATACTGTAGTGTAAATCAGCATTGTCACCCGAATCAGAATCAGTTGCAGTTACAGAGGACACGAGTTCACCAATTCTCATGTTTTCCAAAACATCAACAAATAGTGTTGATTTAGGGAAAGAAGGGGTATTGTCATTTTCATCTAAAATAGCAATATTTAAAGTACAGGTTGAATTGAGGGAGACTGCCCCTGAATCCACTGCTTGAATCACCAGGGAATAGGCAGGTGTGGCTTCATAGTCTAATTTCCCAATTAGTGTCACCTGACCAGAAGTGCTGTCTACAGCAAACTGTCTTTCTTCATTTCCTTTTATTACAGAATAATGAATGAGTCCATTATTACCTTCATCAACATCTGAGGCAGACACTCTTAATACCTGTGTCAGGTTGGCTGCCGACTCAGATATTGTAGCTTGGTAAAAGTCCTTCACAAATTTGGGAGCATTATCATTTATATCCTTCATGTAAACATGTACTGTGGCCTGATCCTTGAGAGGCTGTGGGAGCCCCTGATCTGTTGCAATGACTGTGAAGCTAAACACTGCAGTCCCTCTGCGCCTCATAAGAGACTCCCTGTCAAACTGATGAGTATTTGTAATCTCCCCACTAACAGCATGCAACTCAAACTCGGGCTGCACCATTTCAAAAGAATACCTCACTTCTCCATTGGGCCCAAAGTCTTTATCTACAGCACTTACTTTGCCCACAAATGACCCAGATTTCTGCTCCTCTTCAAAGTAAAATGTGTAATTGGTACTGTTAAAAAGAGGCCTGTTATCATTTACATCTTCTAGAATTACAGTAACATTCACAGTAGCACTAAGGGGTTCCACTGCTCTGTCAGAAGCAACAACCAGTAAAACATATCTGTCTTGAAGTTCACGGTCCAGTTCACTTTTAATATACAATTGACCATCTGGGAATATGCCAAAAGCATCCCCTGTATTTCCTTCAGCAATGCTGTATGCAATTTCACCATTCGCTCCTGAATCCTTATCAAAAGCTCGCACTTTAAAGAATCGAGAATTCACAGGTTCTGACTCAGAAAGGGTGACCTCATAAGAGAGCTGGTCAAACACTGGTGGGTTGTCATTTACATCGTGGACATACACTGTTAAGATGAAACTAGAGGAGAGCTGTGGGACGCCCATATCAGATGCCAGGATCTCTATCTGGTAGGAACCAGCGTGGACATCCAGGGGCCCTAGCAGACTAATGCTACCATTCTTTTCATTGATAGTGAACAGGTTCTTGGGATTTTGCTTCAGGCTATAGAGCACCATGCCATTGACACCTTCATCAGGGTCCACAGCTTTGGCTTGGAAAATGCTGTGGCCTGCCTGCCAATTCTCCACCACATTCACACTCTCTACTGCCTGAAGGAAATGGGGAGAGTTGTCATTCAAATCCTTAACTGTTATGTTAACCAGAGCATCTCCAGTCACCGTGCCCCCACTGGCCACTACTTTCAGCCGATAAAAGGATTGCTCTTCTCTGTCAATCACACTTGCTGTGGTAAGCTGCCCAGTGACCTGGTTGATAGCAAACATACCTTTCTGATCCCCAGTAGTAATGAGATAACTGATGTTGGAATTGAGGTCCATGGTGGATGCAGACACACTACCCACATGATATCCCAGAGCCACATTCTCAAAGACCACGAAGCTGTAGGCAGCCTGGCTGAACACAGGTGGATTGTCCTGAGTGTCCAGCACAGTAATGGTCACTATCGCCTGGTTGGGAGACTGTAAATTGCCACCATCAGTAGCCACTATTTGCAACTGGTAAGTTGTTTTTTCTTCTCTGTCTAGGGCCATTCTTGTAGAAATCACCCCGCTCTGAGCATTAACCTGAAACCGAGACCTGTCCCCAGCTGATATACTGTATTTGACAGTTCCATTGAGACCCAGGTCGGGGTCAGTGGCAGACACTGTGGTGATGTAGCTACCTCCAGGCTCGTTCTCCTGAATATGAGCAAAGTACTGGACTGGGTAGAACACAGGGCTGTTGTCATTCACATCCAGGAGACTGACGTTTATGCGAGCCACTGAGGACTGGGGAGGGGAGCCCAGGTCCGTGGCCAGGACCAACAGGGAGTAGAAAGCTTGCTCCTCTCTGTCCAAGGAGGAGACAGTGCTCAGCCTCCCAGACACCGGATCCAGACGGAAGGACCTCTGGTCAGTCTCAGCCTCCTGTAGGGAGAAGCGCACTGTCCCATTGTCACCCAGGTCCCCATCAGTCACCCCGAGCACCAATAGTTCTGTCCCTGTTGGGGCATTCTCCACCACAGACACATCATACCCCTCTGGCTGGCTAAACACCGGCTTTTCATCATTCACGTCCAGGAGAGTTACTACCAGCTGGGCGTAGGAAACCTTGGGGTGCACGCCCTGGTCCCGAGCACTGATATTCAGTACAATCTGGGATGCAAGTTCACGGTCCAAGCCCCCAGCGGCCCCGGTGGTCACCAGGCCGCTGTGTTCACTGATATGGAACCAGCCTAGTCCATTGCCAGAGACGATGCTGTAACGCAGATTAGCATTGAGGCCGGAGTCGCCATCGGTGGCCGACACTCCACTCACATAGCTTCCCGGGGGCGCCTCCTCGCTCAGGTTCACTCTGTACACTTGCTGTGCGAAGACAGGGGGGTGGTCGTTGATGTCATTGACGAAAATCACCAGGCTCGCCACAGAGGAGCGTGCCTGGGCCGCGGCGGCAGGGGGCGCCCCGTAGTTATCCGAGACGGAAACTGTCAGGTTGTAAGAAGGGATACGCTCGCGGTCCAGGGCACTGGCCACCTTGATGAGGCTCAGGTTGGGCACTTTGCTGCTCTGCACCTCAAAGTGGCGCTGCTCGTTGCCCCCAAGAATCTGCACAGAGATGTTCCCGTTGGCCGCGGGGGAGTCTGCGTCCGTCACGGTGAGCAGAGCCACCACTGTGCCCACCTGCGCGTTCTCATCCACCGAGGCGTAGCGCGAGGTGGCAGGGAAGTAGCGGAATTTCACCACGGGGTCGTTGTCGTTGACATCCAGCAGCTGAATCAGCGCCCCTGCGCGCCCGGTCAGGGAAGGCACGCCTCGGTCCAGAGCCTGCACCGTCAGCGAGTACTGGCGCCGGGCCTCAAAGTCCAGGGGCTCCCGCACCGTGATAAGCCCCGTTTCGGGGTCTATTTGGAAGGGGGTCCCCTCGTCCTGCAGCCGATAGCGGATGTCCGCGTTGGTGCCCTCGTCCGCGTCCGCCGCCGCCACCTGGAGGACGCTGGAGCCCACCGCCGCGTCCTCAGGCACCCCCGCCTGGTAGTGGGAACTGCCAAACACCGGGGGGTTGTCGTTAATGTCTTGCACAGTCACGTTCACCTGGAGGTAGCCCCGCCGCTTGGGCTCGCCCTTGTCCTCCACCTCCACAAGTAGCTGGTACTGCGGCGTGACCTCGCGGTCCAGCCCGCCCTTGGACACCAGATGCAGGAAGGCGCCCTCACCGCTGGGGTTCAGGGTGATATCCAGGCGGAAGCGACCCGCCTCGTTGCCCTGGATGATGCGGTAGGAGCGGTGGTCCACGCCATTGGAGCCGATGTCCGAGTCGGTGGCCGTATCCAAGATGACTTGGCGCCCGCTGCTACTGTCCTCCTTGAAAGTGACCACGATCGAGGGGTCCGGAAAGACGGGGGCGTTGTCATTCAGGTCCCACACCAGCACTCGCACCTCGGTGGGGTAGGTGGGCGAGCTGGAAAGGACCACCAGGTTGATCACGTCACTGGGCAGGCTCTCGCGGTCGATGGTGGCGGTGGTGTACAGGGTCCCCGTGCTGCTGTTTATGGCAAACAGGGCGTGGCTTTCGCTGAGCCGGTAGGTGAAGCCGGGGCGCGTCTGGATGGTGCCCACCAGTGTGCCTGGGGGCTGCTCCTCCAGCACTTGGAACACCTGGCGCTGCTCGGCCCCGCCGACCCGGGCCGGCCCAGGGAGCAAGGACAGCAGCCCCAAGACGCGAAGGAGCTGGAGTGCTGAGGGGGTGGGCAGCGCGAGCCACGGGCGGCCAGGAGCCCGACCTGCGGCCACGTCCATGGTCCTGGCTCCCGGGAACGGTGTGGTCAAGAGAAGGAAGAGGGGAGGCAAAGCACGCTGGTGACCGGGATTCAGCAGTTCCAGCCAGTATGCAGCCGATGGCCCTGTCTGAGCGCTCTGCTATATCAAAGAACCGCCAGCCCAGCAGAAGCAAGTGGCCTCAGCGAACGGTTCCAGGTAGCCATTTGGACACTTCGTGCCAGAGAGATGCGGGGACCCAAGGCGGCAGGGCATTCCGCGGGACGCTCCTGTGCGCTGATGAGTTAGTTCCAGGAAAGTTTCTCAAACCTCCTCTAGTTCCCCCTTCACGTTGTTTCAGAATCTGGAAAGTCTGAGCGTTTTCGCCCGGGTGGATGTGAGCTGCGAGAAGTGGCCCGTCTTTAAGGTGTATCAGCGACCACTGCAAACCTCGCTCGACTTCAGAAACTTTGGAACTTACCGGCGGCCAAGCAACTGGGGCGGGAAGGACAACTGAGCACCGGGAGCGGCGGGATGGAGCCGGGAGGTCGGCGAGTTCCTTCCCCCAGAGCTGGAGACCTGGGGTCTCCTCCAGTCCCCACTCAGGAATAGGGGCGGCAGGAGCGGCCGCCGAGGCCCAGGCGGCGGCGGCTCGCGGGCGGCGGGCGAACCGCGTTCCCGGCGCGGGCGCTAGGGCTCCGGTGCCCGCGAGCGCTCAGCCGCGTCCTCCTGCTCCGGCAGCCGCCGCCCCCGGCCCTGCTGCGGGCGCGGGCACCGTGCAGCGCTCCTCGGCATGTTTCAGTTTACCTCCGCCCGGGCGCCCGCCGACCCATGTTTGTACATCCACAGCGGGCGCAGGTCTCCCTTTCTTCTCGGCCTCGCGGGGGTCGGGCGGCAGAGGCGTGCGGTCCCCGCGTCCCCTCCCCTTAGCATGCCGCGGGGACCGTGCTCCGGCGGCCCCGTCGGAAGCCCACTGCAGGGAGCCTCGCCCCTGCCCTGCTTAGCTTTGATTTTATTGTCCCGGGTCAGTTTCACTTTGTAATCCGCAAGGCTTTAGACTGGGGGGCGGCCGGTCCCCTTTCTCCTTCGCCGTCGGCGGAGGAGGAGGCGGGGACGCCGGCGCCGGGCTGGGGCTGCGCCCGCGGCGGCTCGGGACGGCGCCTGTCAGCGCTCCGCTCCGCGCCCGCCGGGCTGAGGGTTGTGCGACTGCGGAGCCGGAGCGCCGGAGCCCCTCTCGGCGGCAGCGGGTCCCTCGCTCGCCCCGCCCCTTCGCCGCCGCACGCGCACGCGCGCGCGCACACGCACACGCCCAGCGCGCCACCGAAACTCAAACCGAGGGGGCGGGAGGACCGCGAGCCGCGCCGGGCTCCGAAACTGCGCTCGCCGCTTGTGGATCCGCGCCGGCGCGCGCGCGGACGCCCCCGGCTCGGGCCTGTCACCTACCGCCCCGCCCCCGCCCGCCCGGCCCCCTCGGCCCCGCGCTCCCCTCCGCCGGCACGCCCCGGCCGCCTCGGCCGCCGACTGGCTGCTCGGGACGCTCATCACTCCGGCCTCCGGGGGGACTGGAGGTGGTCGGCTGTGGGAGCCCCGCGAGTCGGAGGCGTTGAGAAGGGGGGGATTTTTTTTTTTTCCTTTTTGGTCAAATCTTGGCCGGCGTCAGAGCAATAACAGCAAAAGGCTGCCACAGAATAGATGGGAGTGAGGTCAGGTTTGCAGATAAATAACTTCAGTGGCGGGGTCTGGGGGGAAGGCTGTTCGGTTGTTATGCTCCTAATAACTCAGGGGTAAGGGGGTCGAGAGAAAGAAAAGAAAGGCGGGGGGTGAGGGTCTGCTAGAGGGGGAGGAAGGATTAAGCAAAGCCTGTCTGGGAATGCGCGGCGCAGATTTGCTTTAACCGTTTCCTCTCTGGATGAGACGGGAGGGAGCTGTGTATTGCGATCCGACTTCCAAACCGTCTCCTCCCATTCCTCCTCGGTCTGCGGAGCGAGCTCCCCGCGCTCCAGGGCCGGCTCAGCCCTAAGCCTGCACCCACTCTTCCCCTCCCCCGCCTCCCGGGTGACTCGGGGCACCGAGGCCTCGGTACCAACCGCACTTTGGACTTCCTATAGGAAAAGCCAGGGGAACTCAGTGTTTGTTTTGTTTCCCTTCCCAAATGGATCCCAGGTGCCAGTAGCCAAACCTTAGGGTTTCAACAATAACAATGGTAGCCCTTTGGAAAGATGGAGATCTTTCCTGTTGCAAAGTTTGGAATTTTAATCTCTGTTGGAGTATTTCCCTCTTGACATTTTGTAGCCAAAGGAATCCTGACGAAGTTTTGTTTTGGTTTGGTTTTGTCTGGGGAAACGATAGATACGATAAAAATATAAATAAATAGAAAACTTTACATTTGAAAACGGCTCACGTGCCCCGCCGTACTCTACTCAGAACTCTCCTGCTAGTCACTGTAACTAATTTTTGTGGTGGCATGCATCGCTTCTTTAAAAGAAAAAAAGAAGTGACTGAGAATCAGGGAAACCAATTCGAAAATAAGAATTCAAGCCAAGCAATACAAATGCAGTATATAGGGCATATGTCATACATTTCTGCCACAGTGACCCCTCCACATACAAAACTTTTCTGAGCCAGAGACGATTCAACCATGAGTAAATACTGCCCTCTGCTGTTATGCCAATCTTAGGTCTTTAGTTGCCTGGTTTCTAGCTTAAAATTTAACGCAGAGACTAGAAAGATCGGATTACAAGGCTGATTCCTCCTTCTTGCCTGGGTATAGTGGCAAAGAAAAAAGATGGTTAGGAATCTCCTACTGCCTTTCTTTATTTAAGGTTAAAAAATAAATAAAATGTAAGAGCAATAGGGCAAGCAACAAATTCAAGTCCACTGATGCAGAGCCTGTAACCCCAAACATCTATGAAAACCTGAATACTAAAAATGCTATCAGCAGTTCCTTTGTTTAGGTTAGAACATTCACTTCTGCATATTCCTCTACTGTATATAATGGCACATACAGTATATATATATGTGTATATATATATATATATATATATATATATATATATATATATATATATATAATGAGTGAATTGGAAACAGATGAAAGTTAAATTTCACCATTTCTGTATTTTTAGGACTTGAAAACTTTTAAAAGCATTCATTGGAAGCTATTCTTTTAAGAGACATCTTTAAGCCTTTTCTCAAAACTCTCTCTGCCAAAAATTTACAATCTTAATACTATTGGAGTAATTTAGCTAACAAAGATATGCAGATTAAAATAGAACTAAAAATTTTTACAAACCATAGCTATGGTGTGTGACTTTAAGAGAATATTAGGGTTTGTTGGGTTTTTTTTCCTGCTTGTTGTTTTTTCACTAATGCACCACAATTCAATCATTTCAGGTAGGAAGGAATAGAAAGAAAACATTTACATACTTGGAGGTCAGGTCCTTCAGACAGCTTGTGGTATAATCTTCATTTCACGGAATGGGGAGTATTCATCCTGTGTAATATATATTTTATACATTAGATTTTAAAATCAAGATATGGGAAAATTAAGGAATATACATAAAATATATATTCAGTACATAAAATAACTTTTTGAACAATTTTGAAAGAGGATTATCAAAAACTGATTTAGATAATGGTAGTTATTTGAATAACTGGAAGCTTTCCATGATTACTTTAAAGTAACATATTCACTTATAGATAAAACCTACACATAAAATTACAATTTATGTATAAATAGATATATAAATTAAAGTATGGTAATATAGAGAGTGGTTTTAGTGAAAGGCAAGGAATGAGGCCTTTGTTTTATGTTTCTCCCTTGGGTTTCAAAAACTGTGGTACAATGATTCATGATATTAAAACTAAGGATGCCCCCAAAAAGGTAAAATGAAAGAAGATAAAGACATACAGAGACTGTCTGCATGCATAAACAGTTTAGCTTATTTTTGCTTTTCCACCAAAAGCTTAATTATTTTAAGAAAAGGATTACTTATTGAAAGCTTTCAATAAACATGAATTAGATGCTTCTAAGAGAGAAGATATTTAGCAATGTTACTAGACTGTAGGGGAAAATTCTATCTTTATGTCCAAGCATGAACTAGAGAATACAGCTCATTTGAACGTTAGGACACACATTAAAACAAATAGCTTTTATAACTATGTGTTATCCTGGTCTGTACACATTTGCCATCATTACTTCATTAAATGTCAATTTTTTGTGTTTTTTTCATGTTTTAGACCCCAAGTGAAGAAGCTTAGGCTAATCATACTCTTCAATTTATAACACATAGCAACGTTGCTCCAGAAGAGGCTTCTCCTCCTGACTTCCTTCCCCCTCTCCTCGTTTCCTCTCTTCCCTCCTCGCCCTCCCTCCCTTTTCCTTCTCTTCCTCTCCCCTCTCCTCCTTTCCCTCTTCCTCTCCCCTCCTCTTCTCTCTGTCCCTCACTTCGCTATACTTTCCTCACATCTCTCTTTTCTTCCTTCCTCTCCCCTCCTGTCCTTACCATGTGTCACTTCCCTGACAGGACCCCTGGAAGCACACATTCTAATGAGTGGGTCTCAGCTTCTTCTAGATTTTATATGGTAATTCCTAAATATCATATCAGGTCAGCTCTTTGATCTTTTAAGACAATATTTTGAAATTTAGTAATTTTAGTGGTTTTTAGTGGTAATAACAGCCTGGCATATTACCAGGAGAGGAAGCCTATCTCCATTATTTCTCCAAATATTTTCTTCTTTCTGTTATTTTTTTTCCTTCTTTGGGAGATCTTACTATTCAGTACTTATCCATAAGCCAGGTCACTTTAGCTTTTCTTGCTGTCTCCTGGAAAATTCCTCAATCCAATGCTCCAATTCACTAATTCACTCTTCAGGTGTATCCAATCTACCACTGATTCATCCTTTGTTCTTTTATATCAACACATACTTTTTCATACCTAATCTTTCTACTTCATTTTAAAATAAATTTAATTCTTGTTTTTTATTGACAACATCTATCCATCAATCATCGCTCTATCTTTAACACATATCTTAGGTTCTTATTCCATGAAAATTATCTCCTTATCGTAGCCAGGTTGTCCAGCTTGTCCAGCTTGTCTTTCTCTGAGGTATTGCTTTCATTACGTGTTTAGCTATTTTGGCTTCTGAGCTCTTGTTCTGGTAGGTATCACCTGTGCTGCTAATGTGTGCTGAGGGGGGATCAAAGGCCAGGCCTAGTCCGTGAGTTTAGTGCAGGGTTGGCAAAACTTTTCTATGAAAGGCAAGATAGTAAATGTTTTAGGTTTTGAGGGCCAGACAGTCTCTGTCACACTATTTAAACTTGCCCTTGTAATGTGACAGCAGCTGTAGATAATACAGAAATTACTGAGTATGAATGGCTGTGTTCCAATAAAACTTTATTTACAAAAATGGGAAGTGGGTCCAGTTTGGCCTACAGGATGTCATTTGCTGACCTCTGTCAATTTCTACAGAGATTCAGGCAATAATTGCCTCAGGGAAACACAGGGTAGAAGCAAACGCTATTTTTTTCTAAACATCATCTTTTCCAGTCTTTTGTAAAAATTTTCTGGCCTTTATTATTTGATACTTAGCTTTCTCCTTCCATATCATTCATATATATATATATATATATATATATATATATATATACACACACACACACACACACACACACACACACACACACACATATGAATATGGCTATATTCATATATATGAATATGAATATATGGCCTTTTTTTTTTCTGGCCAGTATTCAATTTCCAAAGAATATGTGGAACCACCAGTGTATGTAAATAAATCTGAAACTGCATGATGGAAACTAAAATCATATTTTTTAACATCACACTTATGGGAGAAACAAAATAAAGGGTTAGCTTTAAAATCCTTCATAATATAGTACATGTGAGTATGTGAGCAAACCCACTGGAATGGAAATTGCTTATACTAAATGTGAGACTAGGTTTCTGAATATTGTGGCATTTGCCACAAACTAGTAATTACCTTCCATTATTGGGAGAAACTGCTCAGTTCAACAACTGTTTGTGACAATATACCCTTTTGTTGAAATATATAATACGTTGATAGTTGGTCATATTTTAATCTTTACTAGGTATAAGTATGCAATTTATCTCAAACTAAAAATATATTAATATGGGTAACAGTCAAAGGCTGTATTAACATTAAAATGAATCTGACATTGAATTTTAAGCTCGAATATAAAGAGAATAAAGAAAACAGATACCTTTAAGTTATATGTAGGTTTACTAGACTTTTCACATATGAACATTTTTGAAACTACAGAACAATTTGAACTGTAATTTTTATCATCTACAGGCGAGTGGAGAATTAGGAGAGTCCTATTAGAGGGTTGATTCTAAAAACACAAATAACCTTGACCCACAGCTAACATTTTCTCATATTTTCCGTTTCAAATTTATTTAGGATAATGAAGTATAGACTACTATAAGACTACTTTATTTTGTTTTATTGCTTAATGAGCATTCTCTTGCCCTTATACTAATTTTATATAAATATTGTATTGGCTGTATAATATTTTGTCATATGAATAAATGAAAAATTACAAATCATTCCCTTAATGTTGACATTCAAGATTTTTCTAGGTTATTTGGCTATGAAAATCCATGCTTTTATTATCATCATTCATTCATCCAACAAAATGTATCTAAAAGTAACTATGTATCAAGTACTTTAAAAGCTACAAAGGAAACAGTGGTGAATAAAATAGAGATAGCTCTTGCCATGTTTAGTCAGATTACAGAAATTTAAAAATAAAATTTAAACTTTTAATGACCTTTATTATGTATTGCCAGGATGCTTTCCAGGAATGATATACTAATTAATAATCAAAACTGAAGTATCTCCTCCCAGAAAAACAAAGAAAAAATACATTTGAATACAGTTTGTCTTAATTCCTGGCCCTTTTAAGGGGGATAAAAGGCTGTCTTCTTTTAACATGCATTTCTATTATATTTTTCATATATTAGCTATTTGTTTTCCTTTTAAAAAGTAAAGCATTCATGTTTGTTTCTAATTTAATCAATGGGGGTCTCAGACAATTTTTTGGTTGTTGTTGCTATTGTTAAATCTGTTTTCCTTTATAAACATCTACCTTTCTTTTAAATTTGTAATTTCTTGCTTTTATCAGAGACTAAAGTATTCATAAAATTTTAATTCTACTTTTGTCTTTCGGTTCTTCCCTCTACTTCTTTGTCTTAATTATATTGTATCAATTATATAATACCTAAGGGGAAGGGAAGATAAATAATTTGGCTTCCCTGAATCTAGCACGATGCCTGGAATTCAGATAATATTCAACAAATATCTGCTCAATTTCATCCCACACAGGATGCCTAAAATAAAAATAAATTAATTAATTAGCTTAAAAAAATGCATGCCACAGTCTAAAAGATTGTTTTCTAAAATGTGGTAAAGGGTGGTACTCACTGATGATTTTAGGGGGCTCAAAAGAAGATACGGAACGATACCACAAATGAGAAATTAAAAATAAACAAACAAACAAACACTATGGTGGGTATTGTGTCTTGACATTCACCATCCATTCAAACCTCCCAGCCTGTCTCTACTGTGCATTTCTAGAGGCTTTTTCTCAAACACCCTCTCATCCATAGTTCTTTATGCAATGTTCTTCTATTTAAATGCACGCACATGGAATTTGTTAAGCAAATGTATGCAGAGGCTGTCTTTATTTTGCTTTAGCTCTTTCTCTGCCAGCCAGCACAGCCTTGGATGCCTGTCCATGCTCGCTGCCAGGGCCCCAATGTGTGTGTGCTGTGACGCATCAACTTTATCATATGTAACTGCAGCACATCCCTAACCCCTGGATCACAGTTACTTTGGTGTGTTGGTGAAGTTAATTATTCCAATGGTGGCCTCTTGTTTTCCCACTTTGCTGATTGATGGTGACAAAAGTCACAGTGCCCATGGTGGGGCACTTCTGTTTCTATCACCATCCCAGTAGTTCTGAAATCACCTAATTCCCTAAATGTCTTTCTTGAAACAGCTACACTGCCTAAATAGTTTGGTAACTGGACCTTGACTGATACAATCACAGGTGATAAAAATTATTCCATTTTCATTTCTCTTTCACATAAACAGCAATTCTACCATTGGTATCAGAGTGTTTTCCTTCTATTTAACATTAATCTTTTGAATAAAGAGTGGTCTAAGTGAATAGTAATATATGACAAGCATAATTCATCAAGATTTGATTAACATGATACTGTTTGAACACAATATGGAATTCTCCTTAATAAAGAAGATTCAAATCTAATATTAGTGAACACAATACATAGTGGAATAAAGAAAAAAACTCAGAACTTGGCATATATTGGAAGACAAAGGAAAAAGAAGAGAGGATCTCAGTAGTAGTTAAGCATTTTGATATTTTACAGCACTCAAAGCCCTTATTAAAAGAAAGAGTGCATTATCTGTACAATTTAGATGGAATATTCCAGATGTCCCTAGTCTACATAAACATATCACAACATCTTAATTCTTTGTTTATTTGAATTGCTCCTTAGTCATGTCTCTTTTTCATTCCATTCTTAATCACTGAGTCTGTGATTAAAAATGGCAAACATGTGTTTTGAGAAGAAACTAAGCTATGATTTTGGTTGTGGGTAGTAATTTCAGAGTGGCAGAATACATTAACCCCTCCCTTTCCACCCTACTCATGAACTCATAAGAAGATACAAGGAAACAGGAAACACAAAATAAATAATGTATGGAAAAATCACCCACTTTTCAGTTCAAATACTTGTGTATGGTTATATTGAGAAGATGTTTCTGGAGAAATAAACCAATAAAAAGTGACAGTCTAATAATTAAAAAACAATCTCAGTCTAAAATAATAGAGACAATCATAGATAAGATTGTGGTTAATACTCTTAATTTTTACTCTTAAATAAAGATCAGTTTTAGAACCTGACAATCATTGAATCCAATCCTGTCTGTTTCCTATTCTCCACAAGGTCAAGTGTAAGTCATTTCAGCATCCCATGATTGAGTTCTTCACATATAAAATGAAGTCAGCTCACATTGTATAAATTGATTATCACCTGCCAGACATACCTCAATTTATGGAAAAGTTCCAGATAAAAGTTAAATACTGTTAGGGCCAGCCAAGAGGCTGAGTTGGTTAAGAGCTCGCTCAAGAGTTTGAGCTCTGAGCAGCAGCAGTTTGAGTCCCAGCCCAAGCTGAGCTGCCGCTGAGCTGCCAACAGGTGGCAGGATGGCTCAGCTAAAAAAACAGTTAAATACTGTTAATCATATCTATAGTGAGAAAAACTTGAAAATATAATTTCAATTTTTAAGGAAGGGAAACAATTTTACTTATTTTTAAAAAGTACTACATAGTCATATACATAGAATTTCAAGATTTATAGTAAGTGTCTACAAACATTGGAGCAAAACAAGAAAAATAATATAAATATGTTGAAATATTTACAGGTAAATAAAGTCATAAACCATAATATGGTTGTATGAAAGAAATACTAATAGTGTATTTATTTTTAAATAAATTTGAATAAAGTCCAGTGGAGTAGATTCAGGCAGGGCAATGTATTAATAAAATTTAGTTCAAAGAAAAAAAATAAACCATATAAAGTTGAACAGAAGCCTATGTAGACAGTTCTAGTAACACATTGACTAGTATTTCAGAAAAGCTATAAGTTTTATCAGCTCCAAATAAAAAAAAATACATTTAAAGAAATTCTAATGACATGTTAATATGTCACTGAATATTACTATATAGCAAGTAACCAAAATACTATTCTACGATCTTAGCACTGGTTCTTTTGGAAAGCTGTATATTAAATTTGAATAATATTTTATAAAAATGTTTTGTTGCTTTTGAGTCAGGAGGCTGGTAATAGTAAGTTTCTATCAAACATGTTAAAGGGATTGTCTAAACTCTTTCTGATCCCAGTGGGTCTGTGACGCATTATTTTGTTTTTTTAAGGATTTTAAAGAATTTTCTTTAAAAGAACACTATTATTTAAAATAAGCATCTTTGTTTTGATAATCTGTGTTTCCTCTTTGCCTCTTGGAAGATTCATTATGATCACTGTCTCCTTGCAGACTACTGCTGGCAAATGGTGAAGCTGCTTTTCATCACTTTTTGATTACATTTATCATATGATTACATAACCCAAGACATTAAATCCATGCTACTAAGGTTGAATGAGATGATGTAAATGTCATACTGACTCAAAGCCAATTGTTTTGTCTTTAGTAATTTTGCCAAAATTTGTGGTAATTTTGCCTGTTCTCCATATTCTGTATTATTATACACAGTTCTGTGCTCATTGAATTCTAATCCTTACAGCCCACTAGCTTTTTCTTAGAACTAAGTCTTTCTTTTCTATCTGAACTGAAGGTACATTGTGATTTTCTGATTGATCGACTGATTTAATGGATGATGATGGAGAGATGTACCGTCCATGTTGGAGAACAGAGCCAATGAGATAATGCCCACAAGGAGCGCAGTGCATGCTTGGTACCTGGGAAGATGAAAAAATGTTAGCTGTTCTTCCCATTCACGTGGCAAAATTCAACAGGAGTGTTCAAGTAGAGCAAATAAATAAAAGCATCCATAGGAGTTACATTCGGTCTTTATAAAGAACTTTGTAAAATTCAGTGTATGAGTTATCTATGGCCACTTAACGACAGTGCTACAAACTTAGTGGCTTAAAACAGCACACATTACCTGCCGGTTTCTCTGGGTCGGGAGTCTGCACACAGCTTAGCTGAGTCCTCTGCTTCAGGGTCTCACAAAGCTGCAGAAAGGTGTCGGCCAAGTGCTGACCTCATCTGAGGCTCAACTGGGGAGGAATCGCTTCCTAACTCATAGGGCTGCTGGCAGAGCTCAGGCCCTTGCACTTTGCCAGATGGTGGGCCTGTTTTCTGGTCACTCTGAGCCAGAGGCCACCCTCAGCTGCTGGCTACATGTCCTTCTCCACAGCTCACAACATGGTAACCTGCCCAGAAAAAAGAGAGTCTACTAGCAAGATAGGTTACAATCTTTTGTAATATATACACATAATCTAATACATCATGTCACCTTTGCAATATTTTATTGGTTAAAAGCAATTTGTAAGTCCCACCCACACTTGGAGGGTATTAGACAAAGTGTGAATACCAGAGAGCATAGATAACAGGGGTCACCCTAGAGTCTGCTGACCACACTCCATAGGAACAAAACTCATAAAGCAGGAGCTGTCTTTCATTGTTTAAATTCATTAATATCCTTCTTGGTGTCCTTATGTAACAAAAGATAATATTTTACAATTAAAAGATTTGAGGAATAAAAAGTACTGCTGCAATGTTTTCAGGTACTAAGGCACTGGACGGAGATAACATCTTGGGTTTGCATTTCATCTTAGAGTTATCAATGTATTAATATTTATGAACGTTATTATTTCAGGCTAGAAAATGGAAAGTAGATGTACTATGAATTTCAAGATTTTAGGCTCCAAGTGAAGAGTTAATATAGCATCTGCGGTATATTTGTTGATGACCCCCAACTTTGATCATTCTTTTAAATAACTTTTTAATTAAAGATAACTCATACTGGATGGGACGGTGAGTAGAAGTGTGGGCAGGGGCCGGGCTTGCACTGTGGCTGCTAAGTGTTGGCCCAGGACAGTCCAGTGTGGAGAGCATTGTACTAAATGCACCAAAATGAGGCATGCCTCAGGCCAGCTGGAAAAATGTGTGCCAAGGATGAATGAAACAGTGGCACACGTCATTTCATTTCTTTGTGTGAAATTCATGTTTTGAACCGTTTTCTGGAGCTTGTCTACCAGCTCTGTGTGCAAACCATTTTAACAGGGAACATGAAAACCGGAACTCCACGCACAGCTCCCAAAATACAGCTGCCTTCTATTCTCAGAATTGCTTTGCTCCTAATGAAGACTGTATCTCCTGTCCCCGCAGTGAACAAATAGCACAGCCACTTCTCACAGACCCGTCCATCGGGAACACACTCTCTGGCAGCATTTACCTGGGTGCGAAGCAGAAGTGACGCGTGTCTCTGTGCAGCCACCTCACAGCTCTCCGTTAATGTGGTTCTGAGGCACACTCATATCCATGGCCTGGACTTTATCAAGGTGTATGTTAACTTTACAGTGTCTGTCACTGATAACTACCCAGGCTGGGACTGTCCGCGATGAAATCTGATATGCGTCTTCCATTCATCTACTAGTTGATCTCAATTCAGGTCCACTAGATATGCAGAGAGCATTTGCAAAATGCAGGTGAAATCCTAAGCATAGTTGTTAGACATTTATGTATCCACGGAGCGTTGAAACGGCATCTTCTAAACCCAGAGGCTGCAGTGCTGCATGAAAAGATAGTCAGCTTTTTGAAAGTCAAATGCTTGGCAGTGTTAGGATGTGCACTGCTTGTTCATTTGCTCAACCTAAATTAGAAGACACTAATTAGAATCCTTCTGTATGTGGTGAACTCACAGCTGCTGCCTCACAGAGAGGAGCCTAACAAACATGACGACAAACATGCCCGTGTTACAGAATTCCAGTTTAAATGCCAATGCGCAAAGAGCTTGAAGGTCATTGTTCCTGTGCCCACAGCAAGAAAAATAAAAACAAACTGAAAATCAATGTCTTTTCTTGGGCTTCTCAGATAAGTGAGGTTATAAGGAAAGTTGTTACCCTGAAATCTGGAGAGAGAGGCAAACCCAGAGTCACCACTGAGATCTACAAACCTGGACCAGACACTCTGGGAGCCAGAAACTGGTAGGGACATTACTCTGGATGTTACTCAAAATTGCTGGAGGCTGAGTGTGGACTAGTGTGAGAGTGAAAAGCCCTTCTCATCCCCACAACTAAGACTATCATTATTATGCATTTAATTAGTAGAGAATTTTACAACCAAATACCTTCTTCTTCTTTTTTATACTCAAAATGTCCCCTATTTGGGCAGTAGGGAGCCCCATACAGTGATGTCATTGTCCTTACATTGCTCCTTTAGTTTCTGGCTCAGCAAGATGTCAGACTCACCTGTACCTTTCTTGCTGAGACCCACATCAGGCATTTCTCACGGATCTCTGGTTTCCTTTAAGATGAGATTGTGTTAGATCCAAGATCTGTGTGTAGAGGTGCTCACTGCTTTGGGATGTTAGTATCTTTAGGCTTTTTCACTGGACAGACTCAGGATCTGTATTTTAGAAAATAAAAGCATGAATTAATTTTTTCCTCAAATAAAAAAAGGTTTTGTCTATAAGCAAAAATAGGAAACCATATACATATTATATTTTTAATTTAAAAATTTAGTAAATTTAAGCCGATATTAAAGTTAATTTTGAGCATTAACGCCAGTCTCACAGAGATTCCAATTCTGCTATTACCCTCATTAAAAGTGAATGAGTACTAAAATTATTGTGTTCAATTTTAGCTTGCAGAATATATTTTTCTTAATTTTAATGGAAATCTAAACGCATACACAAAAATAGAGATAATAGTACCTAGCTTCAAAAAAAATCAACATTTTGCTAATTTTATTTCATCTATCTCTTAAAAAAAATTTTTTTTTAAGTTTTGTCAGATACAAGTGCCAGGTATTATGCCATTTCATGCATAATAATTCAATACACATCTCAAACTCTTAAGGGCTATTGCTTTTTACATATCCAGTATGCTATCACCACTTACAAAATTAAAACAAATAACTAATATCTTCAGATACCCCAATGGCCCAGTGGTATTTCCGTACTTACTTTATGCCAGACATTATACTGATCACTTTACTTAGATTATCTCATTTAATCCTTACGTAAGATTTATGGACTGCTGATACCCTCCTCATTTTATTGATGAGAAAACCAAGAAAATAATCAGAGTTTAGCCTTCGCACACTTAACACAGCTCATGGGTTTCTCTAAAGTTCATTCTAGGGCCGGCCAAGTGGTGCATTGGTTAAGAGTTGGCTTGGGACGCCAGCTCTGAGCAGCAGGGCCCCAGGGTTGGGATCCCACATGAGGCCAGTGACGCTGCACCCTCTACAGCTAAAATGGTGAACAACAGCTCAACCCGGAGCTGGGCTGCCATGAGTCTCCGGCAACGGCATAGGCTGCAGCCCCTGTTGCAGTGGGCTGCCATAAGCTATTGTGAGTGGCTGGCAGCCAACATGAGTGGCCAGAAGCTGGTGTGAGCTGCCAAGAGCTGCTGTGAGTGGCGACTGATCTGCCTCACCCAGGACGAACGCAGTGATAATACCAACATGGGCCAGGGAAGTGACGTCCTCCACAACTAGACCGAAGAACCAAAGGACAGCAACTTGTCTGTTCCCCTTCCCCAATTCCCTAATGCCGTTCCCCTCCCCCAACTCCCCAATAAAATCTTAAAAAATAATAATAATAAATAAACTTCATTCTCCATTCATTCTGCTGTACTCTTGGGCTACCTGTCTCCAGGTTGTGAAATTCTGGAGGCCAAGAGCCACCTAGCAATATTTATTGAGTAGATACTCAATAAATATTATTTTGATGACTAGTCACTGGTACAGGCAGGGAAAAACAGGTTCTTCAAATGCCAAATATCTCTGAGAATGAATATCAGAGACAAAATCAGAGATAAAAAGATAGAAAGAGTTTATGTCATTCAAATTCATGCTCTCCACAACAGTATATATGGACCATCTTCAGCAGAACTCCCTGGAAGTCTTCACGAAAATGCATATTTCTGCCCCTTATGAAATCAGGAACTTGGAAGCAGAAACCCAAATCTTCACTATTAGGAAGTGCACATAGAAGACTGAGGACCACAGAAGGTTACGGTGCTGCTTACGAAAGGGTCCCCAGGGCGTTAGCACTGGCTTCACACAGGAGTTCCTTAGAAATACAGAATCCTGGACCCGCCCCTTGGGTATCAGAATTCACTGAGTTAAAACTGAATGTTTACGCAATGCTGTGTACACTCTAGCTTGAGAAAAACTTTGAGAAGTGCTTTGAAATCCACTGGTCTACATAATCATTAATAAGTGATAGTCCAGTTTTTCAACGTCAAATTTCTTAAAACAATTGGCCAAGTGACCAGTGAAACAAAAAAAGCAAACAAACAAAAAAGTTGCACATTAAGGCAACTTGTGCTCCTTTCATTTCTTTGACCCAATTACCCTGTGTTCCCCCGACCCCTTCCTCGCCTCCAAGCTACATCCTTCCTCTGGGCCTGTTAGCTTTCTATTCTTTCTGGCTCAATGCTCTTCTCTCAGGTGTTTGTGTGGCTCAGCCTTTCTTCCCATTTAAGCCTCTGGCTAGATGTCCCCTACTCAGAAATCTCCTATCTAATTTACATAATTAGCGTTGCCTTCCAACAGGTGCTCACTGTAAGAGCATTTTGCTTCATTTTCTTTAATGTACTTGTTAGTATTTATTTGTTTGCTGGTGGATCACCTATCTGTTCCACTAGAATCCGAGCTTCATGTGGGTGGGAGCCTTGACTTTGAGATCTATCCCCAGCACTTAGAACAAAACCTATCAGATAGTAAATATTTAACAGACATATGCCGAAAGAATAGGTATACTGTTACTATCTCTGTCCTCCCCATTGGAATTATCAAAAGCTTCCCTTACCTGCTGCATAAGCACCTGTCACGGCTGTTTCCCTAGGACGGCCGCAGACATTAATGGAAGATTGTAGTAATGTTCAATATGAGCAGGGGTGCGTCAATGCTGAGGTTTTTCTTTAAACGAAAAACTGAGGGTGATTGGTCTCTCTCTGGTGCCAAATCAACATGCCCTGAAAAAATTAAGGCACAATGCTGTTAGATTTGCTATCCTCAGGATTTAAATTTTAGGCTTAATAAAGTTCGCGAAAGATCAAATCAGAACAGTAGTAAGTCTCAAATTTGGCGATTGTTGTTTTTTGTTCTGACTTAAGAAAAATATGTATTCAACTTTTCCAGATATTTCCTGGAGATCTAGTCCACAGTTCTTGCCAATAATTTTTTTTTTTGGGGGGGAGGGGGAATGGTTAACAAAAAGACTCAATTCTTTTAAGAAGTTTTGGACTTTCCTCTCCCTATAATTTTTATGAGGGAGTAAAAGAGGGTGGTTAGCTTTTCTTTCTTCCTTTCCGGTATAACATTATAAAGAAGAAGAAAGAAAAAGCATTTGGAAAAGTAAATTACCTTTTTCTTGATGATACTTTACCTAAATTATACAACAACTGAAATAATTTTACAATGAAAAACATGTATGATTAGCTCTTATAGAAATAGATTCTTTTGATAATATAATTATATGAAAAGAGAGGAACCATTGTGGAACATAGTATGAATAATTCTGAGGATAAGAAATAGGCAACCTCACCTTATAAATTTGTTTTTGGGTCCAAAACATAAGTCTTAACAATTAGTAATAATCTTGAATCAAAGCATATTGCTGCAGATTGCTGTTACATAAAATTAGTTATGCATTTTTACACAGTGATAATTATCTCATCTCATTTCAGTAGGAAGTTCATGACACAAGCATACTATATGTATTTATTGATACTACATTTATAGAGGGTGTTGTTATTTTTTTGTGTGGTGGTGGTTTATTTGACATAATGTGAAAAAATAAAAACAACAACTTTGAAATCCTTAGGTACTAATTCCAAATAAAATAATTATTTGTCATTCCACTGTTAATACTATACTATACTAATTCTAGTACCACTATTAATTTTATGTCAAATTTGCACAAAGTGAAGCTTAGATATTTTGATTATTTAACAAATATAGCTAATATACTAAAAAGTAGCTCGAGACTTCAAGGCATGGGGGAAAAGCTTCGAGCCTGGTATATCTAGTTCGAGGGAAGTGGGTTAAAATCCTCTACCATGTAGCAGTCATGCGATGCTGTAATGATACAGTACAGCTTGTGGACCAATCGATAATGCACGGATTCCTGCCAGGGCAGTGTCAGCACTCCATGGGTGGGGTCAGAGAAGTAATACCTGCAGACCATAGAGATGTGAGTTGTTCACTCAAAGGCTGGTGGTGAGGAAAAAGTAAACAATTCATGTGGAAGCTTTGCATGATAACACTGTTAGCACACACAGGCACTCTACATTGACTCAACTAGGCTAACAGTGATGGAAGCTCACACTGTTATTGCACACCCTGCTGTCTTCCCTTCTTGATCTAAATGCTTTAAAAAATAATAATAATGCCATTTGCGATAACATGGATGGATCTTGAGATTATTATGCTAAGTGAAATAAGTCAGAAAGAAAATGTTGAGAACCACATGATTTCACTGATATGTGGGATATAAAACTGAAAGTGACAAAAGAACAAGACAAAGAAAGAAACAAAAACTCATAGTTTAGTGATTTCCAGAGGGTAGGGGAGGAGGGGGGTGGTAGATGAGGGTAAAGGGGGTCAAATATAGGGTGATGGAAGGAGAACTGACTCTGGGTGGTGAACACACACTGTGATATATAGATGATGTATTACATAATTGTACACCTGAAACCTATATAACTTTACTACCAATTGTCACCCCAATAAACTTAAAAAAAAAAAAAAAAGGAAACCACGTCTAAAATTGTTGTTTTTCAAAGTAGCCACATGGTGGCAGGCTTTACCCAAAAAGGGACAAAGTTTCTAAAAAAAAAAAATCATTTGCAACCTTTTCTTTTACTAAGGCAATTGTCAGAAGTTTACAAAATTACATCCATGATAGGCACCATATCTAATTCATCATTACAGGCCAAAAACCTAGAAATAATAGTTCATGTATTAAAAAAGAGAGCTCTGTTTGTTATAATGGGGGCCGCCTTCTCTCGCCCCAAAGGTTGCTCTGTTGCGTGGAGGAGACATGCCTTTCTTTTCACTGGACAGATTTCTCTTCTGACCTCTTGTTTTGACCAGGTAGAGACAGGTTCCGATTAACAGGAAAAGCCAACTGTATTATTAGAGTTTAAGAACATGAATATTGGGGTCAAAAATCACAAAAGTCAGTGGGTTCTTATTCTGGCTTTACTAATTACATTCTTGCATCACCTTGGACAAACGTCTTAATGTTCCCTGCTGTCAATTTTTCTTTTCCATAAAAATGGGAATACTAAAAGCACTGGCCTCAAAGGTGCCTTGTGAGCATGGACCGCACATGCAGGGCACTTAGAACACAGTAAGCACAACACACGCTGGTGTTATTGTTACCGTGAGTTACCACTAACAAGAGGAAGGAGAGGAATGAAGGGCAGTGAAGCCCATCACCTGTATCTGAACATTAGGAAACTAGCATAGAGTAAATTTGATTTGCAATATTTTTGAACAGCTCAGTGTTTGGAAACCTTACACTAGCACGTATGCCCTTTCCTTCCCAGGTATCCTTCGGCTCCTCTGGGCCTTGGCCACACATCCCCCCCCCCTTCCCCAGAGACTTCTTCCTGACCCACAAACACGAATGCACAGCCACCACAGCGGAAAGGAGTAATGTAGGGAGTATTACATCTGGACATCAAAGGAGGCGATTACTATGGGGAGAATTTAAAAACAAAGACAGCTGTAGCATAGAGCTGTTGAATCGCGTGTCTGCCATATAAAAAAAAAGGTTGGAAAAAAATGCCGCCACATCAAATCTTCTCTTTTCTCAGCTTCTGTTCAGCACTCCCAGGGCAGATGGAGAGACGCAGAGGAGGAATATTTGTATATGGGACTTCTATTTTCTATTTTCCTCAATTCACTCTAAGCGGTAAAATAAGATAGTTGTTGTGCCCAGAAGTTACGGGAAGAAAAACCACAGAAAGAATGGCCATTGAGGAACAATGTCAGTTCAAATTATACATTTACTTAAATGTTTCTTATCCAACCTGAGAAAGGCATGAGCTAAACCCTAAGAATTCAAATTAGAATGGTCATTAGCTCATCGTGCAGAGAGAGAGACCAACATTCTGCTCATTTCTTCTTTCCTTCATTCATTCACTCATCCATCTATTCATACAAAAAAACATCGTGAAGCCCTGTTCTGTCTCAGAAACTAAGGAGTGCTGTTAGCATGTGTGTGCGTGCAGCTGGAGCAAGTGTGACATGATGGTTTGGTGATGGGGAAGTTACCGGAGAAGATGGAAACATGGAAACCAGAGACAGGGCAGAAGTGAACTGAGCACATTCAGATATGTTACCTATAAAACAATAAAACAAAATATAGCAATTCCTGTAATTGAAACAATTATATAAAATAATAATAAAACAATCCCTATAATTGAAAATTTTATAACTGATTATGTGATACAAATAAATTAAATTGCATTTATAAAGACCAAAGCACTTTCTCCATGATTTCAGTGTTTAATGATCGCTGAAAACTGAAAAATTCCCTGGAGTATAAAATATTTGCCTTCTTTCCATTAACACATTTAAAATGCATTCTTACTTATTTTGGGGGAAAAAATTGTCTTTTCATTACAATTTTTTTTCAATTGCTCAACTCACATATGACTCTGCACCACAATGTTATAGTAGTCTATTACTGGTCTGGATTTTATCACTTGCTGCGTCAGAGTAATTTCCCCTGTCAATTCTTCCTTACGAGTGTATAGAACCTCCACTTCTTTCTCTCCCTTTGCACATCTCTCCCCACCACCTCCACAGAGACTCATTGTCCTATATGGGGATGACTACAATAGCTTAACTTTCAAAATGGGATTACATTGTTGGAATGTCTATTCATTGTAATCTTATCCTATGAAGATGTATATTATTTGTGTTTTATAACGTGTTAGTATGGTGTTAAAAGTACTAGAGAAGCAACTACAATGTAAGTAAATAAACTTATTAGCTAGTATAGAAAAAGCACTGCTCTCTGGGGGGTACTAGCAGAAAGCAACTTAATTCATTTTCATGTCTGCTTACTCCATGGGCCCCATATACAGTCTACTCTCTCCTCGCTCGTTTGGGTAAAATCTTGGTGAGTTGCACAGGTTTGGTCTTTTCCAGTCCGGTCCAGCCCACTATAAAATCTCCTCTGGTCTCTCCACCGATTCAAAGCATTTCCTGGGGCTGCGCCGTGCGTACCTGTGGCGTGGTGAGGGCTGCGGCTGACAACGCCTCTCTCCGTTCACTCTGTCTGTGCCACTCCTTCTCCAGGTTTGGGGAGAGGGGAGGAGCAGTGGTGAAGGACAGACAAAGCCTTCTTGAGTGGCAGACCTATAATCAGAGGTGACAGATATCTATAGCTGCCTTTTCTCTGAGCTCCTCAGGGGCTCCCTGCTGTGGGCCTCCAGCTGATGGTCTCTGTGTGGGCTCAGCTTTCTCCATCTGCCCACTTACAACTCCCCACCTCAGCCCTGCACTCAAGGTGACCTTCATGCTCCCTCTGCTGACGTCACCTCCTTCCTGTCAGGAAAACTGTCTGAATGCATCTTATTCAAGCACACTCGCCTTCATCCCGGGAGTCACTTATGACCCATGGAGACCACGCCTCTGCCTCTGTTGGTAGAAGGTTCAGAGAGTGTTCTCCTGGAGCTCTCACTAGAGGGACAATCCCTTGATTTCAGACTCTAGATCTGTCTCTTTCTTAATCAAATTCCAGAGCACGCACACACAGGAAGCGCTCCCTCTGGCTTAGCCTATGGTGAAATGGCACACACCCTTCTCTGCACAGGGGAGAGGCTAGCAGGGGTGGAGGGCAGGACACCACCAGGCTCTTCAAAACTCAACTTCCAATCCACTCTTGGTCTTCTCTTCCGTAGGCTGGGTGTGGGTAAGGGGCTGGTGTAAACAGAAATACATTCACAGTGTTCCGAGGGAGTGGTCTAGGGTCTCACTTTAGAATATGAAGGTTCTGTGGGTTTCTTATACTGATCTCAGCATTTGGGACTTTGGAGAAATTATGATAAAATGGAAATTTCATATTTAAAGTTTATGTCAGACATAATTGGATTCTATTAAATTAAAATGACATGCAATAAAAACCTAATTCAGGACAGTCATGTGGTTAAATATGAACTTAATAGTTGGTCTAGTTGAATGCAGAATGGGATTATGATTAGCTGTGTGGCTTTAGGCAAATTACTTAACTTCTCTGAGCCTTACTTTCCTAGTCTTTAAGAGGGAATAATAAAAAATTGCTTCACATGCTTATTGTACAGAATTAAGTGAGGAAATGCGTAAAAGTTCTTAACATGGTATCCATCCCAATAAGTACACTTGAGTTTTTTTTTAAACATACCCATTTCATCGTTCTTCTCTTACTCCTCAAAGTGGTTCTATACACCACCATCAAACTGATGCTCTAAATATCTCACGTTCACCACATGGTGAGCTTATGTAGGAGCTTGCAGTGCCTTCTTGGCCTGAGTCAAATGCTAACAGTTTAGTCTGACACTCAGTACCGTTCACTCCCTACCAAACCTTCTGTCCAGCTGTATTTAAAACTACTCAGTCTGCTTATAATGTCCCCTGTGCATGCCTTTCTCTTCTATTGCTTATAGTGCTTTCCCTACCAAGAGTTTTCTCTCTTTTCCTTAATTATCCAAATTTCACCTATCCCAAAGCCAAAACTTACACCCATAAATGTTCTCTGGCCTTTCAAACCTGGTGTATTCTTAGACTTACTTCCTTAGCGACAAGCTTTTTCTCCTCTTAGTTGGCCCACAGTCTGAGCTGAACCACCCTGTCTTGCAGACATGGAAGATATACAACCACTGGAGCTGGAGATACTGGGAGCTGAGCAGGCTTTCAGGGACCACAGAATGCACAATGCATAGGTGGAGAGCTGGCTCCCCATGGTGTGACCTTGACCAGTGGGAAATCGATTTTATTTCCTCTCTCTCTCCTATGGCCCTCTGAGGAGTACTTCCACTTCCCAACCCTTCTATCAGCATTATTTCTACTGTGTGAACTTGCCTGCAGGCAACCTGCTGTGTCTGAGACTGTCTTGGACAAAGGGACCAGGACAATAACGCTTCCTATCACACTATGTAGCATTTCATCCTTCTGTGCCTTGTGGCCATTTTCCCCCATCACCCTCACTTGTCAAACAAAGGGTCAGGACTTCATCTACACCTCAGGGTCTACTTTCCAAAGGACCAAGGGCAAGACAACTGTGAAAAGCGCCTTCCTCCTACCTAAAATCATATAACATCTACAATATTCATTCAGTACTTAGTATTCACTTCTCTTCTATGATTCTGAATGTATTGCTATTTACTATTTTTTAAATGCCTCCATCAGCAAGCCAGATTATGTATTCTTTACAAGTAGAGTTCATATTATTTTCTTGTCTTTCAGTACATTGTCAAATAACATTATGCCCAAGAAAGAAGCTTACTATATATTTTTAATGTGAAATATATGAATAATGGATGCTGTTTACATCCATTCAGTTACACCGGTTACACTAGTATTTTCTATTAGAAATATAATTTTTTATAAAAATTTCACTGCACTGAAAAATATTTCTTTCTCCTTGTTTATAGACTTGCAATATTTACAGATTTTTTAAGGTTCGAATATTCTTAAAGACAAATGTCTTTATTTAAATGCACCTTGTAGTTCCCTAATTCTTATCACCTTAGGGCCCCAAGATGAACCAGCAAAAATTAAAAACAGCAACATTCAGCAAGTAATGATGTAAACCAGGAATAGAGGGCTTTGGGCTATTCTGTAATAAAACAGAAAAATAAGACTCTTAGCAAGACAAATAGAGAAAAGCCAAGGATGATAATGGCCCAATTATAAGGCGTTTGAAAAATGTCTCTGGCAGTGTTTTTACACTGCTGTAGGCCACATTTGTAAGTTCTGGAAAGTTACAAAAGACAAGAAAATGACTTTTGTAAAACTGCTGGGATATTTAAATCTAGTGAATGCACATTGTTATGTTGGGTGGATGGTATATTGACATGGTTTGCAGGTTTCTATCTAGAAATGTTAATTCTCATTGGGAGGAACCTAAGAAATAGCTTATTCCAACCCATATATGGGGGGCCTAAGGCAGAGAAAAGTGAAGTGATGAACTCAGACCATACAGCTAGTAAGTGGTCCACCCGTTTTCAGTGTTTCATGCTGGGATAGCTTGAGACGGACCAGGTGGGAGTATCTGTGCCCCATAAATGCACAAGGTTTCCCAACCTTCTCCTCCCCACCCCACACTCTACAAGCTGGCGGTTAAGCATTCCTATTTATTACTCTTCTTTATGGATACTTTGTAATAAATATACTAAGGACAATTTATTGCATTTTAAAATTTGAATCTCTTTAAAGTACCTTAAAATAATTAACCATTTTTATAATTTTATGCAAATACAATTTCCGCCAAATTTCTGCTTTTTGCTCACCTTTAAAACATTCAGAGAGTAAAACGCATATTAAATTAAATGTGAATAATATTACCTATTCCAAAGTATTGTACTGAGTATTAAATAATCAATGCAAATGCTTATTTCAATGTCTACCTTATAGTAAATACTTACTAAATGTTTTTGCTAACAGTAGCAGAATTGGAAATAATTATATTTGTAGTAAAAGACTATTATGTAACTGCATCCTCCCCATGGACCCCCTGTACACAGAGCTTATCCACCTGCTCATGGAAACTTTATGTACTTGCATATGGACACAATGATTTGTGTAAAACATATAAAATAGAATATACAATAGGATAACATAGACTTCTAGTCATTTCTCTGTTCACACTTATAAATACATATCCTATGCATACAAACTTATATATGTATTTGCTTCTAATGGGATTATGCCAGACTTTTAAAACTTTTTAAAACCCATATATCATGGCAATCTTTCCAGGCTAGGACATAGTTGTAACTCAGTAAATAGTTACAGGTCCACATCTCCTTACTTAAAACCCTTGGGACAAGATGTGTTTCAAAAATCACATTAAAAAAGAAAATTGGAATGGTAATGGTAATGAATGACACATATTGTATATTAGTATAGTATTTCCAATTGTATCAAACATTAATATCTCCACAGGGACATGAATGTACAGTCACATTAAATATGATAAAGATAATGAATAACCTCATGTCTAGTCAGGTTAGGTTTTTATCTCCAAATAAATTCATGTGAGATTTGCAGAAGAGATTATGAATATTTATAATTCTGTGACTTTTTAAAAGGTCATTAAAAAAGCAACATATATCTAAAGACACTCTGAGAACACGATTCTGGATGAAGCGAAGAGGAAGTCAGCTCAAAAGGTCACGCGTTCTCTGGCTCCCGGTGATCTCAGAGGCGGCATGACTCTCCCGGTGAGTAAAAGGTCTGCAGAATGATAGCTCTGCCTGAAGTCTTTTGTGAGTGGAAAATGCAAACCAGGCCCAGAGCCACGTCCAGCTTCCTGATCGAATCCTGACATGCAGTCGCCACAGGCATGCAGCAAGCTGGGAAGGGCTGGTGTGGAGCGAGCTTTACTGATGAGCTGAAAGACCTACTGAGTCATCTGACGGAAACCAGCGTGGGAAAAGTCTCCTCTGCCAACACAGGGGAAAAGGGAGAAGGAAATAAACGCTGGCTAATGGATGTGTCCCCACACGCAGAAATACGCACAGTGAGGTCTGCCGCTCACACACTTTGAGGAATATTGTGAAATAAGGAAAGGTTATATCCTCGGATTGGTTTTGACCTCTTTGAAAGAATTCAAAGGACTGATTATAATTCATACGTACTAGATGTGAAAATAAAGCTGTGTTTGTTTGCAATCTCATGTGGCATACAATAAAATATATTCTCTTTGAAAAGCAAATTCATCCACTTATGTCCCATTACCATTAGATTCTACATGGACAGGCTATCACTGAAGCGTCACCTTCTAGCTCACAGGGCTCTGCCATTTCCTGTGAGTTCCAAAGAAAATGGGTGTAAGTCAAGAAAAATGGAATTTAAAGGGCAGGTTCACAGACATACATTTATCTGTTTATAAGTTAAATGTAATTAATTTTAAGTGTTTCAAATTCACTGTCTACTCTCAATGAGCTAGTCTATTCCAGCTTTTTATATTTTTTGCAATGTGTTTAAGTTTCAGCACAACAAAAATCAATGTGTACTTTATTTTTTAATTTTTTTTCTTTTCTTTTTTTTTAAGTATAGTTGGTATACAATGTTATATTAGTTTCAGGTGTAAAACAGAGTGATTCAACATGTATATACCTTACAACGTGAACAAACGAACAATTAAAGCAAGTCAAAAACAGTGTGTACTTTATAAAAGTGAATCAATGAAGGGTCACCAGTTAAAGAACACACAATGACATAGGTAGAGGTATAGATGTAAAACCAGAAAACTTGGTTTTATCCCTGATTCTGCCACACTCGGGTCTTATGCTCTTTCTCAAGCTGTTTATCAAAGAATTATTCTGATTGTGTTTTAACTGGATGACTGTGAAATGTTTCATAGCAATTTAAAGCCCTGTTTTTTCAGGCATGCTCTTATCAAACATTGCTGGAGTCCCTTCAATGCTAGGCCTTGCAAGTTCCTGGAGTACAAAGGATGTAAGACCGACATTTTGAGAAGGGAGATGGTGAGGGAAAGGTGGGGTACGAAATGCCTATGAAATATTCCAGAAGCGTATATGGCGCATACACTGCACTGCACATTCTGTAGCAATACGTGTGTGTACAGGGAGAAGAGTTTAGTCTAGAGAAATAAATGTGCGAGTATTGGCTTGATACCACAGGCAGGGAGAATGCTCATGAAGGGAGGATGCCGGGGAAGCACACAGAGATGTGAACAGTTAAGGTGCCCCTGGAAGGACAGCAATCTCCAGATGAAACTGATGAGAGAGGGTGCATTGCAGGAAGAAAGAGGAGAACAGACTAATATAGGTTGTTATTTAATTTTATAGTTAGCAGGCAACAGTGTAGAAAGGATGGTAATCCAGGGTATAAAATCATGAAAGGAAGCAACAGGTAGATGTTGGAAATGATAAGAAAGCTCTTTGTAACATAACTACAAAAACAAGTGACCTTTTATGTTTATACATCCTGAGTGGTTTCTGTGAAGTTGCCTGCTGGGTGTCTGGCTTATTTGTGAAATGCTGTGCATGGTAATTCTATTATGGCAGGTTCACCACAGGAACATCAGTACAGAAATTAAGGCTGTCTATGTAGTTACATTAAAAGTTTGTCAAAATACTTTGCTGGTGAAACCATGTTACATATGATTGGATTTATACTTGGTGGAAGTATGAATGGAAACATATCTGAAAGCAATTTAAGAATCGAAGAAGTACATACTCTATGATCCAATAATTTAACTTCTAGAAATCTAATTTATAAAAAATTTATAAAAATAGTCTTTATTTATATAGGTTAAAGGGGATTTATTACAGCATTCTTTATAAATATCTACAAACCATTTATTAGACCCCTTGGAGCCAGATGTGTTTAAGAATTTTGATGTTTTATGATTTTTATAACAATAATAGGAAGTATATTTCATATATATATAACACTAGGGGGTCTGGGGCAGCACCTCATAATCATATATGTTCACATTTCTGCAGCAAAATATATGAATATTCAAATCAAGTAGGTTAAATAAAGATTATAAATAGCCTTATATTGCTTCAGGTCAGGTTTTCTAACAAATGAATTAGACAGATAATTTTAATTTCAAATTCCAAATAAGTTATCGTGGATCCATAATTAAATTAATTTTTTTAAAGGAGGAATTTGAATATCCATAAAAATGTTATACTTCTATTTAAAATGGTAGGTTAGATTTGTATATATTGACCTGGAAAAATGACTGTGATGAATTGCATAATGAGAAAAAGTAATTTTTCAGATTAATACAAATAGCATAATCCCATTTCTGTAAAAAAAATAAATAAATAATCACCTATGCATTTTGTTATAAGCATGGGGAAAACTACAGAAATACGTTTTCATAGAAAATGGCTATGCAATATAATTTTTAAACACAATATATTAGAAAATTATAAAATAAAATAGGACTTACTGAGTGTATCGTAAACTTTGACCTCACATGCTTGGCTTGTAGCAATATGGCTATTTGAGAGTATGGATAGTGTTACTTCAAATTCTCTGGTGAGGCAAGCAATTCACTCATGTATGATTAACATCTAGGTGCAAAAATGTATTAACTCAATTAACATTGTAAAGAAAGCAATTAAAGTGTATAAGGAGTATTTACCTATTTTTTCCTGACAAAATCAGTTCCTTAACTAAATGTAGAAATGATATTTAGATCAAAGAAATTGTAGCCTGTAAAGAATTAATCCCCCTTATCTAACATCATTAACAGTATAGTATATAATGGAGTGTGTTAAAATTCTCAAATATTTAATCATATATATGATTTTATATATAATATATAATAGCATATGGCATAATAAGCTACTAAATATAAATATTAAATAGTTATTTAGTATAAGATTCAAATTCTGTTAAAAGACTGGTGAATTTTAAAAATTAGTGATTTGCGAAATGCCCTGCCTTTATGAATCCATTTAGTTTTTTAGCATATATGGGACATTTAAACTTCTAGAGGTTATAATATTGTTTTGGAAGTTCAATTTTATGCTATGGGCTAGGGTTCACTTCATGTGTTATCGCCCTACAAAAAATATTTAATAAATGTTACAGAATAGGAGCTTTTGTCTGGGAGCCCAGGCATCCTGCATGTGCCTTCAGGCAAGCAGGGCTCAGGGCCTGGCTCCATTAGGTAACTGAGATGGCGACTTTTGTAGTTGATAAGTGTCTGTGACTTGCTCTTAATTAAATACGTTGAGTATTTCTTCACCAAGAATTTGAAAAACAGTTCCCCTTTCCAAAGACTTATTAGAATTAAAGAAAGTAAAGTATATAAAGTTTAGATGATACCATAATAGTAGCTTTTGAACTTATCTTTCTGATTATAACATTGCCTCATACAAGTTCTTCTCAAAGAGGACACAGAGTAATTTCGTTAAAAGAGAAGTCAAATTATACCTTTCTTCTGCTCAAAAGCCTGCAGTGGTTTTTTTTTGCTTGTTTGTTTTGTTTTGTTTTGACCTCACTCTGCACAACTGAAGTCTTTGTGGTGACCTGTACGCCCTTGGTGATCTGCTCTCAGCTAATTTACTGCCCTCATTTCCTCATGCCGCCACCGCTCGTCATCCTGGCCTCTGGCTCTCCCACGTGCACGTAGGACCCGCTCTGGATGGACAGGGCTGCCCTTAGCGTTTCTACTGACGCAGTGCTCTTCCTCCAGACACCCACACACCTGAATCTCTCGTATCTCTCAAGTCTTTTCTCCATTGTTACCTTCTTGGTAAAAACTTCCATCGTATCCTATTTAAAATTCCAAGCTACACCCATAGCACTCTGCACCCTCCACTCTTGTTCAGTTTTCTCCATTCCACTAGTATCATAAAGTAGTATATAGTTTACATGTTAATTTTGTTTATTGTCTGACTTCCCCCACTAGTATATATGCCCCACGAAATCAGGAGTTTTTGCCTACTCTGTTCACTATCGTAGTTCCAGGCAACAGAAAAGTGCATAGCACTTAGTAGGCACACAGCACAAATATTTGTTGAATGACAGAAATACAAAGAGAGGAGTCACAGATGACTTTAAGGTTTTGGCGGAGCAACATGAAGAAGTGGGCTGACTAAATGAAAGGCAAAGGCGGACTAAGGAGCAGCCCTTGAAGGCGAGAGGAACCAGCAAGTAACTTCCGGGCATGTTATATCTGACACGCCCATCCGAGGGATGTTGTCGAGTAAGCAGCTGCACACCTGGGTCCAGGGTTCAGGGGGTAGGTTCATGCACAGGAGAGAGAGTCAGGGTCACTGGTATATAGAGAGGATAGGATTGCCAAGGGGTTGAGTGGAGATAGAAGAGAGAAGAGCCTAAGTCTAAAGTACAGGCCGTTTCAACCTTAGCAGGTTAAGGAGACAAGTTATTCGGTGAGAAGAGAATAAACACAGCCAGCAAATGAAAGAAAATTCATGAAAGCCAAGGCCAAAAAGTGTTTAAATGAGAAAGGAGTGTCCAACTATGTCAAATACTGCTGACAGACCAAGCAAGGTGGGGACTGAAAACTGACCCCTGGATTGGCAATGCAGAGGTGACGCAGGGCTTCAACAAGAGCAGTTTCAGGAGGGAAGTAATGGCGGAGGCCTGATTCAAGCGTTTCAGGAAAGAACAGGAGGTGAGGGACTGAGAGCAGTGCACGCAGACACGGTTACAAAGAATTTTATTAGGAGGAATGAGAGATTGAAGTGGTAGTTGGAAAGGCAAGTGAAATGAGATTTGCTTTTGTCTTGTTTAGTTTTCTCCTTTTAAAGGTAGAAGAAATTATGGCATATTATGGAGAGATTCAAGATAAAAGTTTCGATATGCAGGAGAAAGGAAGAATTACAGGAGAAATGCCCTTGGATAGTGCGAGTTAATGGAATAATGTACTCATGAGGAGGATCGCTGTAAATGGGAATATCGGTAGTTTGTTTGTAGCAAAAGAGAGGTAGCTGATGGATGAAGGTGAGGAGATACGACAGTCCTAACTCTCCTCTGAGGCTTCCCATAGTTTCAACAAAATGGGCAGCAAGATCATTAGGTGAACGTGAGAAACGGGCAGTAAGGATGAAATGGTTGTTTAGGAGAGAGGAAGAGGGGGTGGATTAGAAAACCTGAATTTGGTCACCGTATTACTGAGCTAGTGGTCGTGTGTGTGTGTGTGTGTGTGTGTGTGTGTGTGTGTGCGTGTTGTTCTCCTTCATCCCATACACTATAGACGCAGGCATGCAGCAAGTAGAGCATTGAACTTGGGGTATATGTTAATGATTGTAATGCTGGATCATGAGACTTAAACTGTATAAAGGTGCACTTGATGAGAACGTGAAAGGGATGAAATAGGGAAAGGTGGTCGTGTCAAAGCCCCAGCGGGGTTAACAAATTATTGGAATCATGATACTGTGGAAAATGAGCTGAAGACTGAAGTTGAGCTGCTAGAAATCATAGCTATGGAGAAGCTGTAGCTACTGAAAATGACAAGGACTAGATGATGGGTAAGAATGTGTGGCTGAGGTGGGGGAGGGGTGATCCTTAGTGGAGAGAGGGCAGACACTGAGGGCTACTTACCTGAATTATGTAGATAGGACAAGAAAACAAACTATTAAATCTTAAGGAAAAGAGGAGAATGGAACAGGAGTTGGTGGATAGCTGCAACGATGAGGGATAGTTTTGTTGTATTAATCCTATACCATAAACTTCCAAGGTGGTAGTTCTCAGAGAAGGATAAAGGAAATGGATCTGGAAGCAACAATGAGAAGAAAGCAGGATGCCTTCAACACCATCCCAGAGGAATTGTGTGGGATTTAAAATAGCTACTAGAAGGGGCAAGAAACTTTCAGAGAAAGATTTGGCGAGACTTTTCAGATAACTGACCTTTGTTCATCCAGGAGGTGTCGAGGGGGGTTGGGAGCTTGGGGAGCTGTAGGACATGAAGCCCGGAATGTAATTTAGAGAGCCTTATGAGTAGCAAAGCCATATCATTTATTATCAAAACTCAAAACAAACCCAATAATGATTACACCAAGATATAAGCCTGTCACATGGTCTCCCTACCCATGGAGACTTGTAGATTCTGAGGCTTTCTGTACCAACAACGGGAGGAAAGTGAGAAAAGGCATTGGTCTTGATGGTCCCAAGGCAGGTTGTGCCAAAGCTGACAGCCGTAGCTGTCGCTGTACTGGTAGGAGAGGAGGCAAAAGATACAGGTTTCTCTCCAGGGCAAGTCTTAACAGATTGAAGTTAGAGGGCTTTGCAAATCCTAGTCCAGTACTAGTATCTACAAGAACGTTTTAAATCATTGCCAGTCAAGTGTGTTTGAAAATTAAATTAGTATTCTTGTTAATATATGAATGATATTATGTATGACTTATCCATCTATGCATCTATATTGTCTTACATGCTGTTGTAGTGAAGATGGCAGTTCCTATTTGAGTTAAAAAGTGTGTACATTACTTTACCAGTATGTACAGTCATTTTTGGAGGGAGGGAGTTTTCTGTGAAAGACTATATTAATCCCTTATCTACTGGAGTAAACATTTCAGCAAATCATTTCAATTTATTTTCCCTTGAATGCTTTAGAAATTTCCATTCTGTTATTTTAGTTTGCACATCACTAGAGGCCACTGTTGTCTTTTAGATATATTTCACAACTTTTTTAAAAGTCTTCAAATCTATGTCTGAATAACATCAAGTGACCAATTTTAAAAATAGAAGGAAATATGTGAATATTATCATTTGTACAGTAAATCTACTTGATGTTTAAAAAAAAAGGTTTCCTTCAAGCAAAATGTGAAACTTCCCTTTGAAAATTGTTGTTGTATTTATATACAATTATAGATGTTACTCCTCATATGACAATTATTTTCCCCAAAGTCTATAAAGTTCTTCAACTAGAAGGATCATAAACATACTTTTGATGAAATTTATTTGCAAAGTGATAGAGTCTAAAAGATACTAACAGAAATCAAAGATAAAATAGAATGGCTAAAGTTATTGAGTACCAAATTGTTCTAAGAACTTTACATTTGTTATGCCATTTAATTCTATAACAATTCTATGAGTTATCTACCAATGGTATTTTCAATATATAGCTGAGGAAACTAAGGGACAGAGAATTTAAATAAATGACCCAAGATTGTATACCATTAACACAATGTTACAAGGGCTACCAAAAAAGAAAAAGAAAGTAGATATGGGATATATACGTATGTGTGTGTATGTGTAAATGAAATAATATGTATAGGATAACACATGTACACACACACACACACACACACACACACACACACACACACTCTTTAGTAGATATGTCACTGCCCAGAACTGCGCAGGACCTAAGATCTCGCCCTACTTGCAAGCCACGAAATGAGCCTGTTACTGTTTCATACATGCTGACAGGAAACACGAAACTCCTAAGTCAGAGTCAAGGACTGTATTACTCAGAGCAGAGCAGCAGCCGGGGCGCCATCTTTGTGCCAGGGCACCCATGCCCTCCAGTTCCCACAGATGCTTACACACATATGGTAGCTGCATTACTGCACAGGAACACTGAGCTTGGGGGATTTACTGCTTTTATAGCAAGCAGAAACATGCCTGCCCTCTGTCCAGGGAGAGATTCTATCTCATCTCTCAGGGTTGTTCATGGCGATCACAACCTTGAGAAATGGCTTAGGACTTCACATTCTTGGCATACCCAGCAAGAACACACAGGCCCCATGGCAGACTGACTCTTGCAACAGTCACCATTCGCTGTTGACTGTAGAGTCCACCTAACTCCCTGTGCATGTGTGCAAGACAGTGCTTTATCACCACCCATCCATTCTATACCCCGGACTGCAAGTCAATTCCAAATGTGACATTTGCAAGAGGACCTGTCCCTTTTTAACATAAAAAAATAATTGTTTTCAAGAAGACCCATCTGGTAGACTTCAACGTAGATCTTACTGGTCAGGTTCATGTCATACAGCTATACTTAGGAGCAAGGGCACTTTTGGGGAGTAAGGCATTTTAACAGGCTACATTGCAACCCTGAATACAATCATTTTTATTATTAATAAAGAAAAAACAGAGAATGGATATTCAATAGAAAACTATCAGGGAAAAGGCAAAGCAAGATAAATCTATATATCTATACCTATGCCTCTATCTATTCTCTAAGTATCTACATGTAAAACCTGGTGAAGGCAGGCCCATAACTTGTTCATCTTTAACTCTATAATTCATAATAATAGTATATACATATAGATGTTTGTTAAATAGTTCATATCCAACATCTTAGATTTGGAAAAGGCTTTAGAGACGATCTTTTTCTCTTCCTCATGTTATAAGTCATGTAAGACTCATGTGACGAAACTGGCTTGCACACAACACACAGCAACTCAGTCTCCTGGCTCCCCGTCCTTCCAAATCCAGCCATGTACTCTATTGTTATCATCATCATTATATTATTATCACTCTGCCTTCACAGCAAGGGACTACAACATAGCAGAGGTTGGGAATCTAGATTCAGTGAGGTTTCTGAATAGTTCTGGTTCTGAGTATTCTCACCACTTACATATCTAGTAGGTAGATAGCTGAAGAAAGGCTACATAGAGAATTTAAAAAAGCTCATTTGGGGCCAGCCGAGGGGCTCAGTTGGTTAAGAGCTCGCTCAAGAGTGCGAGCTCTGAGCAACAGGGTCACCGGTTCGATTCCTAGCCCGAGCTGAGCTGCTGCTGAGCTGCCAACAGGTGGCAGGATGGCTCAGTTTAAAAAAAAAAAAGGCTCATTTTACTAAAACAGAAAACTTGCTTGGCAGAGGTGGAAGTACACAGGTACAAGCTAATATTGAACTATAACTGTCATCATACATGTCAAGAACCTGGGTGGGGTGGGGTGGGGGGATGAAAGCCCCAGACATCCATGTGAACAATGACCATACATGTGTGGAGACAGTAGTGACAGTGCATGGAAGTGGTTGTGCAGAAAATGGATGGAAAATGGACAAGTAGATCTCTTCCCCTCAGGGCACAGGGCACACATGGAACAAAGGCAAAGCAACGTGCATGCAGAAATCTTTTTGGTAATGCTCTTATTTAAATTCATGCTTCTTTTAAAGTTCCAAAAGGTGTGATGTTTTAAATTATATTGATGACTTTAAACATGTTTAATCTATGTTACAGCAATAAGTCTTCTGTATAACAAACATGCCACACATACAGTTGGATGCAGATGAGTTATCCCCAAACTGACCTAATTCTTAAAGTTATTGACAAGAATTATTATCGTAATTAAAAAGAGTGCTATAGATACCCCTCCCACCCCCTTTTGTTGTTTGCCATTATGACTTTGTGCTTTTTAAAGTGGCTGGGATGATTTTTTCATATAATTGTTCCTCTTTTAAAACGTTAACTAATATTCAAAGAGTGATATTTAAAGAGATGCAATTAAAATAACGATATGGAATTGCTTTCTAAATGATGCTCTTGCTTTGTAGCCAGGCTCTCTATACACATGGGTTCCTAACTTAGTCCAGCTCAGCTTATAAAAACCATGCCTGTATACAGATATCATGTTCTAATGTACAGTCTCAACTTTATTTATATTGTAAATAGGAATTTTGACTGAGTTTCTCAGCAAGCAAACATGTATTAGTTTCAATCTTGTAATTTCTCTGTCAGTTGCCTACTTCAGAATGGTCATTATGAGAAGGGGAAAAAAAAACCCTTCGTTACCACACTCACTCCACTGCTAGGAATTCCTAGATGCTATCAAATAGTACCGGCAGACAGGAGTCTGGCCTGGCTCACTGAAACCTTATAGCCCACCTGGGTCATGGCTACTTTTGTAGCACTTAAACTTGAATCCTCTCCAGCGCTACAGATGCATGATCTAGCAATAATCTGGAATCAGTCACTTTTGTTTTTCTGCAGTAAGATTGTTTCTCCACCAAATTGATGCCTAGCAGCTGTGAATATCAAATTTTGCATGAGCTTCCGAAAACAAAAGAAATAATTGTAGCACATGCTTCTAAAACCATATAGCCACTCAGCAGGAGTTCCTGTCATATAGTTACAATTACTTTTAGGTCAAATTGATAAGGTCTGTTTGCTAAATTATCAACAGCTAAAGTTCCACTCTTAAAAGGATAGAAGTCACAACCCTCCAGCTACCCCATTTGGTGGCACACTGAGCTATATAGAAAAGTAGAATGAACAAAAGAATTTGGGTCACTCTCAAAGACTGCCCTTGCTTAAATGACTTTACAAATATTAGGAAAAAAACAATTAAACAAAAATGTTCATTAGCTACCTTCCGTGATATTAAAGAATTGTTATTATTATGCCAAGTAACAAAGAAGGTAGCAACGTGAACTCAAGGGCGGACCTTCAGGAAAAGCTTCTTTGACCTGCTTTCCCCTTGGCCTCCGTGAAGGTCACCAGTGAGGCACTGTACAGGGTGCTGGTGTGTGTGAGCACAATTCCTTAAGCTCCAATGCTCTGCTATTTCACGAGGCCAGACCCCCAGTTTTGTGATGTGGACAATGGTGTATTATTTATTCAAGACCCTGAATGTGATGCTGGGAGATGGAGCAGCGGAGGGGAGCTGCTGCTGCTTGCCATTCCGTCTGAGACCCCTTCTTCCTACCCCAGGGCAGTGCCCAGAGGCTCCAGTCAGAGGCAGAAATGAATCCCTGAATTTTCAATAAAAGTAGCTGCACAGGAAATGTCCCACATAGTGTGCAAATATCTCCCAAAGCAACACAGGGGGATCTTGGAATTGGTTTAACAGCCAACTATGGAAGCTGTAATGTTTTATAAATGATAGCTTTTAAATAAGTGAAGGGCTTCTTTGCATTTGCATATTTTAGTTTCACAGAAACTATATAATAAGTTATTATGTAGTCTATTATGTGCTACATAATAATTTTTGTTCGGAAAAAGTTCACATAGTAACAAATAAAACATCCATGGACACATTATAACACTCAAGATGATCATCTAACTTCATTTTAATTCCTAAAATATTTATTTATTTTAGTAAAAACTAGAATTCTATTTTTAAAAGGTCCGATTGATTCCTAAAAACAAAGTACTATTTCTCCGTGAACAATATGCATTAGTATTTTTTCAGCATAGCACTGAGATGTTTTACTAAGGAAGCTGCGTAAGCATGAGAAGATGCTGAATTGAACTTGAACAATGCAAGGAGGAAGAAGGGATGTGACTCGAAAGCTGGCACCACCTGAACATTATGTCCTCAAACAGAGGGAGAAATAGGATTTCTTATAATCGTCAACCCAAAAATGAAACAATGCAAAAACACAGCACAGCAAAATAAAACACAAACGTTTAGGGGTCATCTGCCTTAGCCTTTTGCAGTAATTTTCATTGTATCTCCCACTAAAATGTCCTGCCAATTTTCTATCCACCTTCTAAGAGCCACAATAAAAGGCAGTCTCCAGCCAATTAGCCGTCTGTCACCTTGAGAATGCTGCTAAGCCTTTCAGGCCTTAACAACAAAGGTCTAGCTAGTGGGTCCTTTGAGGTCCTTTTTAACTTCAGGATCAATAATTTTATGCTAATTACCCATAATTTTGTAAAGCATGCTCTAAGTAGGTCACTTTTTGTAGTGCAAACTGAATGGTATGTGAAAAGTCAGGGCTTTTCTTTCACAATGTAATGGTTCCTACACATACATCATTTCTGCAGACCTAAAATTAATTCATTGCTCATTTTACTTAAAAAAGCGACATAAATAATCCTTTGAAAATATGAATAGAATTTTTGGTAAAGCTCTTCAGTCACCACTTTTAACTTTTATTCATATAAATTTGGATTTTTATCCAAAGGTAAATGAAAACAAGCTATTCTGGCATTTGCCTTAAAGTCATATGAAGCTCATAAACCGAATCCTTCTATTTTGGACTCAATTACAAAAAAAAAAAAAAAGGCAAATGATCAACTGGTTTACGTGGGTTACAGGTACTGCTGATTGGACAGTTTCGCAACAAATATACAATACCGTGTCCCATTGCTTCCCTGCCCCCAAATTTATTATGGCACACTCTTCATTCTGTTACTGCCTCCATCTGGTTTAATATACAGCTAGGTTGCATTTTATTCTATGTCACTACTTATATATTTATTTATTTATGTGATATTTATTGTATATCACATTTTACTCTATCTCCCTATCACTTATGCCAACTCCACAGGACAGGACTTTGGCTTATTCTCCACTGCATGCTTAGTCTACAGACCTAGGTGTGCAGCAGTTGTTCCATAAATGACCTGGGGACATGGCCTCTGGCCCACGCTCTGCCCCGGGACCTCCAGCAAGCTGCTTCACTCCTCTAGGGCTAGCAGACGCAAAGGGGAGGAGGTAAGAATACCTGCAGATCTACATCGGCTAGTGCTTTATTGAATGCTTACGCCACTCCGGTCCCTGTTCTAATAACAGAATACAACAGCAAAACACACAGAGGAGGCCCCCGTCCTAAAGAAGCTTCATCTGAAGTGGAAGATGTAAGTTATCAGAAAGAAATCCCTGCACGATCAGGCAGCATGGTACCAACGTTAAATCATTCAACAGTCACTTGCTCTCATCATTAAAGTTCTTATTCCACAGATTTGGTGGTTTATTAGGGACTTACTAGGCTGTACCTGGGAGTCCTAAAGCAAGCAAACCAATGATGCTGTGAGTCAAAGAAACCTGGGAGAAAGATGAAACCAAAATGCCAACAGATGTGCCAAGAGAAAAACATGTAGAGGAGGGATAAACACAATACATTTGGGGTCTGAAGTCCAGATTTGAAGGAGTGAAGAAGTATAAGCAAGCTGGGATGGAATCAGGGCTGAGGGTTAGAATGGTGGTTGAGATCAGGAGGCAGCCTGAGCACCATGTTTAGGGGGAATAGTCAGGCTTCAGGGGCCCTGAGAGAGGAGCAGGAATTCCCCAGGGACCAGGAGTATGCTGTGACATTACCATAAACAAAGGCTTGACAAATAAATATGGTATAATATTTTTTCTTAAAAGCATAGGTTTGGGACTTGGAAGTTGCAGATTTTAGTTCTTATTTAGTTTCTGACCTTTCATAAATCATGTAGCTTATTTGGCTTTTAGGTTCCTTATTTGAAAATGAAGGGTCATAATGTTATATGGAAACCTATACCTTATTCTAGGAGTCATCTCCTTATGACCTTCTTTTCATTTTAAAAAGAAATAATTTCCCACAATTTAAATATAGATTTTGAAAAAAATCTTGAATTTACAAAATCATAAAACATACCTAATAAATTTTGTAGTTGACACATTTTTGCACATGACAGTAAGACATTCAATAAACTAAATCTAACTGTTTATTTAGGGAAAAGAATGAACTACAGAAAGACATTTTTAGTTAGTGAATTAATTTTATGGATTTTATAGAGTACACAGATATTTCTTGCACAAGAGTGTGATCATACACAATGTTTCATTTTTAAGGTAAAATTATTTTAACTCACTTCAGTGAAAGCTGGCCATTCCAGTTCTTTCTAAGTCAATGGTATAATATCAAACATTAACTTTCACACACCACAGGTCTCAGTCCTGTTTATTGTTAAGTCACTCTGCATATCCTGCTTCCATCCATCCCCCATCAGTACCTGCTCTTTCGTGGAAATGTTAGAAACCAAATCTTAACGCTTTCAGGTCCTCCATGTTTGGTGTTTCACTCCCAGTTCACTCCCCTTGATAACCGTCAATATGGCACTAATTTTGAGAATTAGTTGGTGTCCAGAGGCTGGTGGTCTGGACCCCTACGGGTAAATTTCATTTTAATGGTGGTAGATCATATTCCAATTGAGTGTGGCTTTTCCTTGCCTCTGAGAATTTCAACATTCTTGAGCACACACCTAAAAGCAAAAATGGAATCCCAAGGTGCTTTCAGGGTTTGAATGTATTTCAAACACTGCATTTCTAACTTCTGAGCCCATGCAGTCCCCTCTTTATATACCCCTCTTACTTTTGGGCTATACTTCGTTGAAAGGGAATGGTTTGCCACTGCTATTTTGTTTCTTCTTAAGTAGCTTAAGCCTTCACTCAGCCTTAAGGCCATTAACTGTACAAGTGTTCCTGTAATACGCTATTATTTTCACACCATTGGAATGAGTTAGAAGGAAAGATGATATGTCTCCCCTTGAATTTGGCAACAAATTGGCCCTTTAAAGCATGCTGGATATTGATGCTTCTTGTTAGCTGGGTTGCCTGGGAGTGGTAAATCTCTATTGCTGTGTGACAAGGAATAATGTTTAGTAATTTATACACATCTACCCTTTTCCCTCCTACATACTAACGTGAATTTTGTCTTTGTGCCTCTGACTCTTGGTTCCACGCCCCCCCCCACTGTCCTCTAATGGAAGGCCTGTTCCTGCCCCCTAAGTCCCAAACTTTTCGTGACAAAAAGTAGAAAATGTAAGCAACAGAAAGATTAAAAAAGCTGGAAAGACTATAAAAGTATTGTTTGTTGGGATATTTCCCAAGCCTTCCTTTACTGCAGAAAATGTGAATAGAAAACAAAGAATAGGAGAAAGTAAAGTTTTGGGTTTTTTTCTTGCAAGACAAAGATTAGAGAAAATAAACCAAACAAAACAACCACCAGAAAAAAACCCACACAGATGCAGAGATTTTTAACTTTATCTATTAAAATAAAAACAACAGAGACAGAGAGTACAAGAAAGTGGGCAGCAGATGTGAGGATTTGGAGGAGGTGGGAAAGGTCAAGTGTGTGGAAGAGTGGAGATGGAGAAAAAGTGGCATTTTCATTCGGGGTTATGAATTGGATATCCTTTAATACACTGATATGCATGCGCTTCAAGAGTTCTAATTAATTATTGTTCGCAACTTGATTATGTCTTTAATTGGGTCACTGAACCGCGCCAGGCCCCCAAGGGAATCCATCTGGAGTCCTCTACGACCTGAACACGTGACCAGTGCTTCGCCAGTTGCCAAATACAGTGGCTATGTTTCTCTTTTTGTCCTCATGTTTCTTGATCTGATGGAATTTGGGAGGATTCACCACTCCCTCCTACGGGAACACGGTCCTCTCTCAGCAACTAGAACACCATTTTCTTCCAGCTCGCTGGCCACTCTTCATCTTTGAGACCTGTCCTCTCTCTAATCAAGCATTCCATCGGGACACAGGGCTAGGTCGCTTCTCTGGACACACTCTCCTGGGTTGAGCTCTCCCAACCCTGGGGTTTTTAAGTCCATCTATAGTTCAATGATCCCCAAATTTATATCTGCAGTCCAGACTTAGGTAATTATATACTTGAAATTTTCCTTGGATGTCAGACTAGGGTCTCAAAATTAAAATTCTAAAGTTGAGTTTCTACTTTTACCCTCAAAGCCTTATCAACTATTTTACCAGGTAGCACTACCATGCATCCCCAAATCTGTCTTCTTGGCACTTGTTCTTTCTTCTTTACACTTTCATCCTCACATCCAATCCATCAAGCCCTGTTAATAATTCCTCTAAAATACAGCTCACATCTACACACGTCTTTCCATCTCTCCCAGCGTGACCACAGTCAGCCTTCACGTCTCTATATTCTTCCTCAGTTACTCTTACTCAATCCGTTCTCCAAACAATTATGGAATATTATTTTTAAAAACCAAACCAAACCACATGGTATCCTAGTAAAATTTTTCAATGGCTTCCTATTTTCTTTCAGAGAAAACCTGAATTTCTCATATCGGCATACAGGACCTTGAAAGATCTGGCCATGTTAATCTGTCCAGTCTGATATCATGTTCCCTCTCTCCACATTCCAGCTACATAGACCTCATTTACTTCTTAAAATGTGCTATTTCTCTTGTTAGAGTCTTTGAACATATAGTTTTGCTGTCATAAAAGCTTTGATTTCAATTAACCACCATTAGACAATTGTCCAATTAATGGATGTGGTGAAATATCACCTCCTCAGAGACTTTCCTTGATAACTTAGTAAAAATAACCTCCTTCTACGGCTTTTTCAGGAGAATGTGTGTCCTTCATAGCATTTAGGCATTTACAACTGATTTATCAGTTGTTTATTGTCTTCTTCATTAGGTGGCATGTTCAGTAAAGTAACCCTGAAGAATTCATGTAAAATTAACAAGACATGTACACAGCCACACCAAAATATTAAGTTCAAAATATTATTTAATGAACTCTTTTTTAAAATTAAAAATAAAAGAAAAGAAAAGAAAACCAAACATTTTTAACTGGAGTTCAACTAACTCCTTAATATAGGAATTGGAAACAGTGCTGCCGTGATATAAATGAAATCACTTCATTCTCTTTTCTGCCATTTATCATTGATAAAATAGGAAGATTTAAGATTTCTTTAAATGAGTCAGATTGAAGATTATGAAAGTAATTAAGATATCTTGAGTTTCTTAATGGTGTTTAAGGATCAGATTTTAGCTTTATTCATATCTGGCACAGTAGCTAATCTCCATAGACAAACCATACCTTCCAGTATTCATTCCCTTGTGTGTTCTCTACGGCCTTGGGTTTTGGATGACTACGTAACTTTTTTATTTTTTTAACCAACACAATATGGGGCAGATGACACTCTGATTTCCAAGGCCAGGACACAAGAAGCCTTGACTCTTCTCCCTCTTCTCTTAGAACACTCGCTTTGGGAGAATTTAGCTGATGACTTGCAGTAACTCTTACTACCCTGAAACCGTCATGCTGTGAGGAAGGTCAAGCTGACCACCTGGAGAGGCCACTTAGAAAGGGATATGCCTGCCCAGCCCCCCACTCTTCCAGCAATCCCAGGGCTTCTGAGTATGAAGACAACTTGGATGTTTAATGCAGTACAGCCTTCAAAAGCTTCCAGACACACCCTCCACCGGAGTGCAACTCCATGACAGACCTCTAGTGAGAACTATCTGGCTGAGCTCTGTCAACTCTCAAAACGTGAAAGATACTAATAAATTGTTGTTTAACCTTCTAAATTTAGGGTGGTTTATCATACAGACACCTTACTAAGTGTGAAGGTGAGGATAGTTTTTTAGGAACCACTTGTTGCAGAAGACATTAAGTAAATAGTAATTGTAAATGGATCTCATCCTATCTATAAAATAGCATGTATGTTTGGTTTCTTGGTAATGAGGTAGAGATGGAATATATGCATGTAACTTGGGGAGGAACAAAGACAAAGTTAAATGATATTTCATAAATAACTCAAAGAAAAATAAATTAAAATACTAAGATTCAGGCGTTTTAAAAGAAAAGCTAATGAAATTTCACCTGCTAGGCTGTCAGAGAAAGAAACATTTCCTTATGCCTTCTTTTTTCTAATTAAAAGTACATAAGAGGCTATTGGATTTGCAGCTGGGAGATATACTTAAATAAATGTACCTGACTATCAAGGATGAGCAGATGCACTTCTGCATTCAGTTTCTAAGTCCACAGATGGCTATGGTAGCACAAGAGTAGATTACAAATTCCTGTAGGGGTCCATCGCACATGTTCTTACCATGTTTCCCCCAAAATAAGACCTAACCAGAAAATACCCCCTAGCATGATTTTTCAGGATGCTCATAGTATCAGCCCTACCCCAAACATAAGCCCCAGTTAAGATGGTCAGCCAGACATGACTGTTTGAATAAATGTAGATTTTTGTACATGAATAAATGAATAAATGTAGATTGTTGGAGCAATAATTAATATAAGACTTGGTTTTATTTTCGGGGAAACATGGTAGTAGAAAGATTCTTTTCTGTTCAGTAGAAAATTTCTTAAACAAAATAACAAATAATAGAATGGAACTCAAGGACAATAATATAATGTTACATTTCTCCTGATGAATAATAAAGCTGCATAAAGATTTCAGAATAAAGAAAAAGTTAAGTATATGTGATGGAATAAGTTTTAAGACAAATTTTGTTGAATTAAATTTTTAATAAATTTTCTTAAAGTTAATCTATTTTTATACTTCAAACATATTTGTGTCCCCAAAATATGTAATTTTCCTGTTAACAATATTATTTTTAACTCTATAAAACTATTTCCAAGTCTCTGTCTATATTGTTAGATTTAGTGCATCTGTTCTCATACTAAGATTGAAAGTGGTTGGATGGCTTAAAATTGAAGACATACCCCAAATTCCAATGAGTATTTCAATATGTGTCAAATATTTTCTTAGAATTTTGGCTGATGAGTTGAAAAAATTCTGACACTGAAATCAAGTATAACTTGTTGATTTACAACAGTTGTTTCTTTAACTTGGCTTTCTGCTTCTAACATAAGAACAGATGATGTGGACATAAAATGAGTTTTTTTCAGAAGTGAAAGTTTCATAAACTTATTTTTAAAGGCCATATGAATCTTTAACCTTAATATACTCACAAAATAGCACTCCTGAAATGACAAACAATGTTTCTTCATAGACACTGTTTGGAATTAACTTCAGAACAAGATGGGCCTTGAAGAAAACAATGCTTTATTGTTACAACTAATACTCTGGACTAACCGCATTTAAAACTCTGTAGCTTAGGAAATAACCCACAAATCAAACAGACCAAACCAAATAACAAACAACATGACAAAAACCTAAAAAAAAAAGAGAGAGAGAGAGAGAGAGAGAGCTCTAAACGTTTCAAAGCCATTTCTTTGTTATAAGTAACAAATACAGAAATCAAATAACTACATTTTCAGGATTTGCCCCAGAGTTATCACAGAAAAAAAACCCCAGCTCTTTTGTGAACACTTTGGCATGCATAATCAAAAGGCTTTACTAGTGTCCTCAGATATGTTTCTAAGGGTTTTATATGATTTATCCAATCATCCTGAAAACACCCCATTACATAGTCACTGACTTGAATTTACTTGTGTTGGCTACTATGGATGTTTTGTGTCCCCAGTTATGTAAAAATCCATCTTTATGTAACTCATAATGCCGGTAAAAGCTATACTGCAAAACTGAAAAAAGATAATGTGAGGTAGAGCCCTGTCCTTAATGAATCTCTTTTAGTTTCCTAGATGGTCTTGACTTAGTATAAGTGGGGACCAGGTAGAACACCATGATGTGAACAGCAAGCCAATCAGTCAGTCTCTCTTGCTGGTTGGGAAGGACGAGAAGTCTGCCCAGAGCTGCCGACTGGCTGTGTCATGTGGACTACACCCTTCATACCTTTTACAGTTCATACAGGACTGTGAGACCTATACGAGGGCTTAAACAGGATTCTGATTCACAAATTTCTCAAGCTCGGTTGAGACAAATATCCATTCTAAGGCATTGAAACATATTTGAAATAACCACTATCAAAACATGTCTTTTAGAGCTTGTATTAGAAGTTCTTTGAGTCATATGGAGAAAGCTGTTATTATCAAGAATACACACCCCTTAGAATATGCTCCCTGAAAAGATGAGTCAAGGTAGTTTTAAAACCCAGGATTGCTGAAAGAAATGGTACACCAGAGTCCTGGGTGTGCTATCAGATATGGCCCAAGGAATCAGAATTCCTTACTGCCTTTCACCTGTGTGTGGACACACTCAACGCTTAAGAGTTTGATGTTGTGTAACTGAAAGCAGTTTACCAATTAAAAAAAAAATTACGAAAAAAGTAAGTCAGGGGTGGTTATAAAGATTGCTAAGAAACTGCTTGACTCCCACGAAAATGTCAAGGAATTTAACTGGTATGTAGCTCTTTTATTTCTATTTGATACTGTTTTTATGAAATAAGCCATTTGCTCCTCGAGAAGCTTCTAGCATCTTGTGGATGATTAGAGCCCTCTACACCAATTTAAACTGAAGCAGCGGTGGTTACAAACAGCCATCTGATCTTCCCAGTGGCTGCTAAGACCCAGGCTACTTTGCCCTTCAGGGAACTTGAACACTACTTTCTCTGGGTCAGTGCAAAGCAAACTCTCACTCTCTCCCGAAACAAATAAAACTAGGACCCTGAAGAGAAATATGGAAGAACTTATGACAAATTACAAAATTCACAAACGTACCACAATAAAGCCCTTCAATGCCCCATTTCATTAGAACAGAAAAATAATCTAATCATGTTGTGGGTGTTTTGAAGGTGCATTTAGGCCAACGTATTTCGTCTTTGTTCTAAATACAAATCTACAAGTATAAAAAGAGAACATTGATTCCATTAGAGTTATAGATGCTAATCTGTTCCAGTATTGTGATTTTTGGAATTATTTAGATAATTAGGTCTTTGACGAGAATATACTTTATTGTGCTAAAAACTATGTTAGGTTAAAGCCACTCAAACTCCCTGCACTAGGACTAACTAAACAGGACAGTAGGCGAGACCATAGGCTCTGACAAAGCCGACCATGTCTCAAGGCTTAATTCCAGCTTTGTCCAAGCCGCACGATCTCGGGGAAGCGCTGAACTGCTCTGTCTCAGTTTTTTCCCTTGTAAAACAGGAATAATAAATTCTAACTACTTGGCATATAGCGAAAGTGCAGTCAGTAATAGCGAGCATTACTACACTCAGAACAAAACACCAATAATGAGTAAAACTTATCAGGCTCATTTTTCCTTATCACTACATCACTTGAAAATTAATGATACTTTCCAACGATTACTAAAAGAAAAACTTAGTAGGTGCACAAATAAATTTGGGTGACTAATGAAGATGACAGTCTAACCTCTACACAAGGGAACAATGTGTTATGAACCACGGTGTAAATTGCAGTGCTTTGTTACCAAGTCCTGTGATTCTTTTTCAAATTTTAATGAGACCAATATAGAAAAATAATTTGTCCAGTGTGTAGCATTGAATAAATGTTCAAGTGTTATTTGGATGTAGGAAGAAAATAGAAAGGAAGGAAGGAAGGAAGGAAGGAAGGAAGGAAGGAAGGAAGGAAGGAAGGAAGGAAAGGAGGAAGGATAACCTCAAACTTATTTATCTTTAGATATGTCTTTAGGCTAACAAGTTTCCTGACACTGGAGGGAAAAATCAGTGGTCTGATTTTCTGTGGAAGAAGAAAAATATTGTGGTATAGAGGAAAAATAACATTGGCTTTGGAATCAGATAGATCTGAGTCCAAGTCTCCATACTGCTACCTGTAAATTTCTGCAAGCACCTAGGCTCTGAAGAGAAGCATCAATCAGTTTATTCATTTGTAGAATGAGGATGAATATAGTATATATATTAAAGGTAGTTATAGGTATTCAGTGAGCTAAAGATTTCAAACTACAAACAGCTGTGATGGGAATGAAAGAATCCAGTACATATAGAACAGCTGGCCTCTGTTTTAAAGAGGTTACAGGCAACTTGGTGAGAAAAGGTAAATATAACTAACTGAAGAATAACCCAATAACCCACAAGCAATATGGTAACAATAAATGTCTTTATAAGTTCATGCTGTTGATTAAAGTTAACACCAATGATAACAATATCATTTGGTTACTTTATCTATATGTTTTATGGGGCAGGGTTTATTTTATATCAAAATCCATACAATCCTGTGCCAATAGTATAAAAAAAATTCTACTGAATAAGTAAGTGCATGCTATTGCATATCTACTATCTACCTATACTCCAAAGAATAAGTGGAGAACGTTTATTATTTTGTCATCTGTATGAAACTGATTCTTTTTAAGACAGTGGAAGTTTAAAATTCTGGGTCAAAACAAAGTTTTATATAAAACGGGTTGAAATCTATTATCACTCAAAGAATTTTCATCTTGGAGTTATATTTTAATTTCAAGAGATTTTATCATTTTACTCTTTGTGATCGGTGGATTCGGAGGCTTGCTTCATTTTTGAATAACTTTTTTTGGTGACATTTAAAACTTAAAGAGAATATACTACATGAATTGAAAAGAAAAAAGATAATATTAATAAATCCTGGAGTAACGAGCAAAGTATGGTTGTATCCATATTGTCCTGCCTGCCAAAACAACCACATTCAAAGAGTTGATTCAATTAAAAAAGATCATAAATTCAGCAATTTTAATCATTTATTTCCTATTTAAATTATGGAAATTCACATATATAATTTTATGCAAAATTTAATTTTCAACATATATTGTGAATTATGTGTATAAAGGTAACATGGATAATATGTACAATATATTATTACACTAGAACGTATAGTATACATATTATGTATGTATCGTATGGTATCATATGCATAGTAAATTTAGTTCTTTCTCAACAAGAAATGGTAAGTAGCCTGGATATTAAAATAACCAATGTTCTTTTTGGTCGTATTTATATTTGGTAAAATTCTATGTACTACAGCAGTGGTCATCCAGCAAGGCCATGTACATTCTAACCTCGGGCTGGTTTTGTATCTGTACAAAGTGTGTGACCAGGTGTGCTGCCCAGAGCCTGGCCTACTGGGGTTTCCTTGCCACTATCTTTCAAGCCCAGGGTGCCAACTCACATGCTGAGTAGACCCGTCCATTAAACAAGCCTAGGCATTTTTTCTTCCGTCAGCTGGTCCGTAGGATCCTCGGTATGGCTACAGGCCTGGGATGGGGGGTGGGGGGGTAGGCAGTGCCAGGGGCCTAGCTGCAGGCTCAGACCGCTTGTCTGGGCACACAATGCTGAGAGTTCCATGTCCACCTTACACTGGGTGGTTGCTGGGTCATCCTGGTTATGTTATGGCAGGTCTGACGGGGCCCAGTGCTGGATTCCTGGTCACTAGGTGCCCCATGGTCAGACAGTCCATCACTGGCAGGGCCCAGTCATACGCCAGAAGCTGTTCTTCAAAAGGTATATAATTCTCTGCACCACATGTCACGGCCTTGATCTAAAATCACCATGGCCATTCTAATTCTCTCATTGGCAACTGCAGATTCCATATGGGCATCTTTTCTCACCACTGACAGCTCCTACTACATGGGATATATGCTATGCACAGACCACAGGGCTGCCTGCACTAGAGCTGGACCTCTTCCAGGTCCTGCGCAAAGCTAGCGGCTGTCACATCTGCCAGTATATGGCTGGTGTGTTACCCACAGCCTGAGCTACTGGACCGCTCCAGGTACCAGCTGGCACAGGCTGAGTTCCCCAGAAGCAGATGTTAAGGTGAAGTCTGGTGTGAAAGATATGGGATGCTTGCATAAGGGATGGACTTTGGGTGGCTCCCTGTGGCTATGGTGGACTCTGAAGGAGCTGATAGCTGGAGCGGTCAAACAGGTGGGCAGCTGCTAGAAAGAAAATCTCTATGGCGACCACACCTGTCTCAGACCCTCTGCTCAATGTAACTCCTAAGCCTGGAAGGCTATTTCCCCAACTTATCAGAGGACTGGAGTCCTTTCATGGTTCAGGTATTGGCTAAAATTTCACTATTATAGATAAGCAATTCTAGACCCAACAATTTAAAGTGGATTAACATTCCTTCCCTTTAATCTTTAGAATAACACTCCTTTTTTATTTCCTGTTCATGCTGCTCACTAAAAATTCAAATTATTGATTTATTTGTGTACTTCATTGTCTCTCTCCTCACATAGGTTTGAAGTTGGTGAGGACTGCGATCACACAGGACACACGACGTGCCAGGTCAAGTGCAAAAGGTAAATGTGGAGCTCCATGTTCAAAAACCACTAAGAATTTCGAGGCAGCAACAGCACAGCATTAAACCACGTGTGAGGTACTTCTGAGCAGGGACCGTGTGTGGCTGCAGGGCTGCACTCACCGCGCAGGCGCTCAGTGACCACGTGTTATCAAAGGGTCCACAACCCCAAAGGCTAAGGCACACTGCACTGCAAACAGGTATTTATTCTCTGTCAGTCCTATCATTGGTTTTTAAAAAAATTTTCCAAATCCATTTTCTGAAAGACATTTAAAAGAAGCAAACATTTTTCACCCTGAGCCTCATAGATAATATCAAAATGCATTACAATGATAAGAATTAAAAACTAAATATACAGAATTACTTTTAAAAAGCATTTATACTATGCTCGGATCCTAAAAAAATGGATTTGCCTAAAATATTATTAGTATTTAATTACATTAATCAAAATGTTTTTTCCTCTGAAAACATTGTTTGTGTTGATATATTAAAAGAATAAGATTTTCCATCATTTTAACAGTGCTCAGGATCAAATGTATTTGATTTTTTTGTGCTCTTAGTAAATCTTGAGTCCTTTCACTGACAGAAATTTCATTAAAAATAATTTAATTTTGTTTGAAACATCACGTCTTTAAAGTGATAGAAGTCTCTGACAAAAGATTCAGTCATGACTTGATTTATGTTTGTGAAAAAACATACATTTTGAAGGAAAGAAATGAAACTCTACTTGAACCATAAGTAGAGATTGCACATAGAATAACTCCCTTTTGAAACAGGGAAATTTTCTTCTACATTCAAGAATGTGAATATTCTAAACTCAGAAAACTTTCCAATTTTAATCAAAGATTTAAAAGCAAAACTAAAAAAAAAAAAATCACCTTCCATCTCCCTCCCCTTTTCCAAAGTCCACTTGAATTGGACCAATAGGCTTCCCATTGGTTTGCAACTGCAAGGAAATTACCTCACATCATGTCTTTTTCTGTTCCATATTAGTCCTGCCCTTTTCAGAAGCCAGAATGGCAAAAGGAGTGAAAAGAAAAGAAACTGGCTTGTTGTGGAGAGAGATTCCAGAATCAGCCCTGACAGATATGAGTAGATAGTGGCAATAGTTCCAATAACCTAGAAATTGTTTTTGAGGACTCATGAATATGAATTAAATTGTCAGTGTTCAATAGAACATTATTTGATTTCCCTCTTCTAAGAAATATAGCATTCATAGCAAATGGTATTTAAGTGACAAGTCACAAGATAATTTGTGGCAGTCAGAATACCTCCCAGTCTTTCACAGCTAACGTGCCAGAGGGAGGGAAATGCGTATATAATGCATCAATAATCCCTCCTTCCAGGCAGCGACAATGGGAAATTGGCCTCTTACATTGAAAGAATATTTTGTGACAGCAACACCACAGAGCCAAAGAAATAACAAAGGCTTAGCTATAGGAAAACAATTGCTGATAGTTTTGTGAATATTATCCAAAGATAATTTAACAGGGGGATTTTCCCACAAAGTTAATTGCTATAAAAAGTAAAGCTGCATTCAAACAGCTAATTGCTATAAACCAAAAAGAGATTCCAAGAATTTCTTGCCTAATGAGCTTTCTGCAGCCTTTTAAAAGTCTCAGTGTTGCTTAGAAAAAGCAATTTTCTACCAACCGTAGGACAGCATGTAAACCTCTAAAACTAGTTTATTTAGCCTAGTTTTTTTTTAATTTCTTCTCTTTTATTTTTATAAAACCTTCAAAGAACAAATTGTTATTAATCAAATATGGAGTGTTTTTTCCAGCCCACCCCCTCTCCTTCTGTCTTGGAATTCCACCAAAGCAGGAGAGATGGACAACCACCTGCATTCCACATCTCCCCCATCTAAACTGGTGATAACCGCCAGTATGCATCTCAGTCCAGAGCAATTTCCCATCACTCACGAGAGTAAGCATGAGAGTGTCTAACCTGAAATGCAAGCAGGGATAATAATAATAAAAAAATGAATAGAATTAGAAAATCAATAGGCAAAATTCCCTTACTTTTACTTGACTTCCAGTTTATTCAATTCTCACAAAAAGAACAGTAAGAATAGGAAAGTAGTGCAAATATGGAAATCAGCCTCAAGAAAAAATGGCCAGATATTTACGTAAGGACATTCTTTTATGTGTATACATTTAAGATAAGAAAAAAACAATTGCTTCTTAAAGTAAGAATAAACTAGGATTCCTTCTCTGTATGCTCTTTAATCTCAGAATCTAGTCTCCTCAAAGTGCCAAGTCATTTTCTTCAGGATTCCATTGTATTACAATAACGCTCTTGACAAAATAATGAAACTGATACATGGAACATGTCAAAGTCTTCATTACTGATTGTGCCTCCAGGGGTTCTCTCTTTCTGTTTCTTAAACACACTAGTCATAAATGACAGAAGAGACACTTAGCTCCTTATGCTATCAACAAGGGGAGGAAAGTTAATATTGCAAAGTAATTGTTGTGAACGCATTGTGTTTGAATAGTTAAATTCTTGCTATTTTCAATTTATAATATTTGAATAAAAGAGAATGACAAAGGTGAAGGTTAATGTTAAGTATCTAATAATAGTAAAAATAACAGTACAAAATATCTAAATTTAAATATAGATATACTATATGTGTATACTAAATATACAAAATTTATAATATATAAATATTTATAACTATACCAAACACCTACATTTATATATATACTATATGCATTAAGTTACATATATGCATGATATATGTATATATCATACATATATTAATCAATATAACATATATGTGTACATCTGACAGAATTGTTGATATATATGTAATACAACACATCTATACCATATTATATGTGTGTATATAATGGACATATGTATTATATCATACATGCATATATTGCATTAATATACCGGAGGTGCCAAAAAAAAGTATACAAGTGGACATTTTGGTCAGCGTTGCTCAAGCAGTAGTTCGCTGTAATCAGAAGTGTCTGGACGCTAATGGTAACCACTTTGAGCACCTCTTGTAATTGCAGAAGTCAAACGTGACTTGTATTCATCTTTTGTTATCGGTACATATTGAGTATTACAATTCTAATACTCAATATTAAAAAGTGTATACATTTTTTGGCACCTTCTGTGTGTGTGTGTATGTGTGTGTGTGTATATATAAAATACATATACATATGAAATATACATATATATCTAAAATTCTGGCAGACTGTGTGTATATGTCAAATTGTGTGATTCTCTATTATTTTATTCATATTGTTTCTCTATTATCTAAGATAAATCACTAAATTTTGTTTTTATGGATTTTGCAGTAATCTTTTATTTCCTAAACAGAATACATTGATGTCCTCTGTATTAGAGAAGTCAGATAACTCAAATTGGAATAAACTAAAATCCATTTTTGTCCCAAATTCTTTAGCTTTTTTAATGATTAGTGTAAAAAGATGAAGTCTTGAATAATGTGACAAAGTAGTAAGTTCAGAATGTGAAAATGAACATATTAACATATTCCAATTTAGTCAGATTTAATAGGAATCCCTATTACATATTACTTGAAAAACAAAATCTGCCAATGACCACTAACTAGAGAGACGCAAGTACAGTGTGTACAAAAGTTACTGAGAGCTTGGAGATAAGGCAAAAGAGAGTACATATGGTACTGAAGCATTATTATACAGCCACAATTGAGGCTTATTTAATTATCTAGGGGAGTACACCTGTGTTCTAATTGCTCAGAGCTCATACTGAGAGGTTCCAGGCCAACTTGCATTCCTCTGTCCAGTTGAAAAGATACCACAAAGGTTCTATATTGCCACTGATCTTATAAGAGAAGGTCGTTTGTACAACTATAACTCAGAAAAGCCTTCACCTTTTTTTGTGTGCATGTGAAATATTTTCCCCTTCTGAAAATATTATTAAATATTACTAGTTTTACTAAAAAAAAAGCTATGTTCTGACTACTAGATACTTTTATGCACCCACATAAAGCTAATAATCTTGACCAAATACCTAGAAAATAAAGAAAATAAGGCTTTAACTTTTTAAATATAATAGCCTTTTAAAAAGACTGCAGCTTACAGGAACTGATAGCTCAGAAACAGTTTTATATAAGAATCCAAATACCTGTAAGAAAGGTTGAAGCTTTGGATAAATCAGACTGATTTAATAATTTTTCTTTAAGAAGATAGCTACATGTATTTTCTCTGATTTTCTCTGAATAGAGTATAATAAAGAATTTTTTAAATAAGGTTTATATTTCATGAAGAGACTAGTTAAACGCTTGTATCCTTACACTTAGTGTATGGGTTTATTTACCAGTTAAGTTAGTACAACAATGTCTACATAATGTTTATGGTCTTAAAAATTGTTAAATTTTATTGAACTAAATTTCAATGTAATTATAAAAACATTTTATATGAAGGGTGCTTTGGAAGCATCAGGGCTTAAATGTAATTTCCAAGACCCTTAATTTCAGTCCTTGAACTAATATTAAATGAAGGTAATTCATGGGTATTCTTTGGATAACCAGATGCTTTCTAAGGTAGAAAACTCGAACCTTAGTCACCAAGTAATTAATTGATATTGTGTGTGTGTGTGTGTGTGTGTGTGTGTGTGTGCGCGCGCGCGCGCGCACCTTAATGATGTAGCACAGTGCTGATTCCATAGATCATATTAATGGATATGTTCATTTTTGCCACTGTAAAAAGATGTAGAAGGAACATGGGTGAATGTAGGACAATATACCGTGTATGCTTATGTCTTATTGCTCTGCTAAGATGCTTTGCATGACAACTACCAAACACCTACCTCCCAGTTTTCTCTGTAAAGTAGAAGTAGTAATTTTGAATACGAATGATAGTTAATATGGGTGATGAAGACTATACTAGAAGTAATAGTAGCAGAAATGTTTGATGGTGTATGCAAGGCTATGGAGTGTGTTTTATTTATTAAAGATAATTAAGTCTAGTAAGTTAGTAAATTTTCTGGCCACATGAGAAAGAACAGTGAGAATCGAAACTTTAATAAGCATATAAGTTCTAAGTAGCAGAAAGTAACTTTTACTTTTCTGTGTTATATTTGTAAATAGTGAGTCTGAAGAGAAGCAATAAAATGTGTTAAATTTTGATAAAGTTTGTTCAGTTTTAATAGCTTTATCAATTTATTAATAAGATAGTTCTTAAAAGGAGCTTATGACTATTTTACTGTCAAATATTGTATTAGCACAAGCTTTACTATATTTAAGATTAGGTTCTATTTCTTACTGCAAGCCTTCATCTAGCTCCAGATTTCAGATTGCTCGGGTCCCCTAAAACCTAATTTCTCTACTGGGTGCAAGAAAACTTGTTAGTATTTGCAGTTTTTTTCAGCTTTTTTCTTTATGAAAAGGTAGAAGTAATGTTTTTTCAAGCTCTGTATCACTGCCCTGAAACCGGAATTCTGAAATCTGAGCATTTTGAATACTGAATTTATACATATTTTATAAGCAGAATTGAGAAAAGGAAATTACATCACCTATGAATAATCAGAAATGTCATAGGTCATTCTTGAATTTTCATCCACAGACAAGAAGGAAACTAACCCTACTGGAAAAAAATCAAATAGGCAATTTGGAGACAAAAATAAAAAAGGTGTTCTATCATTTTATCCATCAAGTTACTTTTGTTTAATATAATGGGTATATTTGTTAACCATTTCATAATAAATTTAATTTGTTTACTCAGTACTTTGAGGGAGAAGGAATAACCTGATGAGATTCTAGTCCAGTAACATATTTCCTCAGGGAGAGTTCATTAAAATTGGTGAATTAACAGTGGTTAAATAAAAACTATTCAAAAGTAAGAAACATTAAAAAAAATTAAATTGAAAAAAAGCCCAGTCAGAAAATGAAGCTATTAGCATCTCTGTTTGGATTAGCTTCTTGGCTGGCACGAAACTGAGCTGTGGGGGGTGGGCTGCTGCAGCAGAAGGTGACATTGGTGACACTGGGCACGCAAGGCATCTTTGCTCACACGGGTTCCCCAGCCCCCCCCATCGCCACCCCTCCAGGCGGCTTTGCCCCTCCTGGAAGAGGAGCAGTACTGAAACCCTGGGGACCATCCCTCCTCCCGCATGCTGGGGGGCGGGGGCGGGGGAGAGGGATTTGTGTCTTTCCCTTCTGTTTTTCCTTTTACTTGTCTTTCTTGTTTCCTTGTGCTTGGTGTCAGTCCAGTTCTGTATGTTGGGGGATCCCTTCCTTAAGAGAAAATGGCTTTTTCTTCTCCCACTGCAGTGTCAGGAACATGCTGACAAGTGACCTTCAGCACAGATGTTGGGATTGCTACAGCTTTTTCCATAGTTACCTGTGAGGCCTGCTCAGATCCGGCTCAGACTAAGCGTCACCACTATTATCCATCCATTCTCTGAGACCCTCCCAAGTGAATGTGGCATGGAAAAGATTCCTAAGGGGAAACTTGCCCAGTCTGGCCCCAAAGGAGCGCTAAACTGTTTCCCAGAGGGTCGGGCTGGCACTTGGGGGATGTGTGAAGTGAGGGGTGTTGATGATTCTCCTGGCTTCCCTGACTGCGGGTCCTTCTCTCCAAGTTTCCATTGTGCTTTTGGGTATCCTGGATACTTGAGATACAAAAAACTTTGGACAAACTTTATGGCTTACCTCAGACCTGGAGGCCTTAAGGTAACTCCCCAGCTATTCTGCTATAATACAGTAGAGCAATCATGGTTTTCAGGTTGAGGAACACCTATCTGAAACACAACTCTATCCCCTACAAACTTCGTTATCCGGAGCAATCATATCTCCTCTATGAACCTCATTTTTCTCATGGATAAAAAAATGTAATAATAACTATTTCAAAAAAATCATTAGAAACCTGATATAAGAATGCCTATTTACAAAGCCTAGAATACTGAATGCATGTAATATGCTAAATATTATTATTAATCATATTGATATTATATTATTTTACTCAGGAATCATTCTCAATGTTCTAGCACAAAACATCGATTTCTAAGCTGTGCTTCTAGTGGATTCTCTTAAGCAAGCTGAATTCTGTGCACTCACACTTACGCACACACACACCTGTCAGAAAGGTAGTATTGATGTTCATGGGAATTTTCTCCATTTCCCTTAAAATGTTTCACAATATTTTAATCAGGCATTCTTCATATCCTTTTGTGATTGCATCAGATAGTTAAACAGCAAGACAAAGTAATAAATGTCAATTGTTGCATGTCATTGCTACGACGCCCCCAGGCCAAAACCATCGTATGCATGAGTAGACTGCAAGGATTGCAATTTGCTCTGGGTGAGGGAGCAAATTAATAGAATTAGGTAAGTTTTCTCCCATAATGCTTTCCAGGCCCTGGTTAAATTCTCCTTGGTTTTCAGCTGCGGCCTCAGATCTGTACATGATGCTTTTCCCCATTTAGTCTGTAGGCTAAACCCCAAATCCTTCCCTCCTCCTGACTCTGCCTCGTGCGTGCCGCAGACTTTAACCTCTTCGGTATGTTTTTACTCATCTTCTCCCAGAAGCAGCTTTTGTTCCCTCTGCAGCCAGAGCAGGGGTCGGCAAACGTTTGAAAAGCCAATCCTGTCCCTTACAACAATTTAAAAATTATTTGAGAACCATTATTATATTTTTACATAATCACCATTATGTAAATAATATCCTTTAAAATTTTTATAAGTGAAACTATGATAGTTTTATTTTCATTTTCAATTTTACTTCAGAGCCACATGTGGCTTGTGAGCCGCAGTTTGCGGACCCCTGAGCTAGAGCCTCCAGTGTCATTTTTGTTTTCCTGAAGTCTATGCTCTTGGTTGTTCTGATGTAGCTCTGGGAGGGAGGGACCCAAAGCAGTCACTGGGAGATACAATTTCCTGCATACTTTGCCTCTGGAAAGAAAGATGGAAGAGTCAGTGGAACTGGCAGGAATGCGGGCACCTGGTTTTTCACTTTGTTTCATTTGTAAATAAAATGCCCATTCATTTATTTGGAAATGAAAGACAAGCTGCCTCTTTCCACTGAGAAATAGGAAGTGAGCATCTTTCTGGTTTGTGTGCGTGCGTATGCAGGTAAGTTAGACTTCAACACCTTCCCTCTATTAGTTCTCTGACATTTTGCTTGACCAAATATACGAGGAATAGTCATTACCAGCGTCCGCTGACAATCTGTGCGCTGGCTGCGGGCCATGGAAGTCTGCACAACGAATTCTCCAGGCTCCTGACCTTAACTGCCCCAGGCTCACGCTGACAAGGAAAGCCTCAGAGGGAGAAACCTGCAGTACGCAGTGCTCGTTTGCCTTTCTGCTCTTAGTCACAGCATCGGGTCCTGTGAAGTACACACCTGGGAGCAGCATCGAAGACCTCTGGCCTAACTCGCGCTGCTCTCTGAACCATGACTGTAGGGTAGGCCTTTGGAATTTTGCCTGTTTTTACCTATTTTTGAGGAAGTTTTCATATTTATTGAACAATTTGAAAAGGCACATAGAGTTACTAAGGAAACTAGCATTTGCTAAATGCCCCAGTGAGGGTACCATTGTTACATGCTTCCCATCATGCTCTCTCTCCCTTCTGGTTCCAAGTCAACTAGGGTCTCTGCCAGCATCCAGGGAGCTACTGTGGAACAGGAACTGATAACCCACGTCCTTACTCTCCCCCAGCACTGGGCATGAATCATTTCCTTCCTTTGCAATAAGATCCAGGGGAAGGACTTTAAAATAAGATTCATCAGCCATCCTCGTGGCATGAACAAATATTAACAAATCAAGTTCTAACAGGAGTTAATAAAAACGTCAACTAATATAGAAGAAGGCATTATGAGGCATAAGGAAGAGAAGCGAAATAGTAATGACTCAGAAGGAAAATCCTCCTGAAATGAATTTCGCTCACGACACAAAGAAAAATGTAGAACACATTTGTTTCTTATTCTTAGTAATATAAAACAAAGCTTTAATTCTCTTAAACAAGGACAGGCCTGGATAAGAAAAGTATGAAATTCAATGGGAAATAATTGCCAAATAAAATGGTCACTGGAAAAAGTAAAAAGCAGATTTAAACTGAAGAAATTCAAATTAACAATAAATAAAATTGACTTACAAAGCATTTCCAGAATCTAAAAAGAAAAAAAAGAAAAATGAAAAATATGAGAGAAGTGAGTGTACATAGAAAACTAACCATAGAAATCTAAATTGCAATTGAAGAACAAGAAAACTTAAATATAAGTTAATTATCTAATAATCTAATAATTATCTAATAATCTAAATCTAATTATCTAATAATCTAAATATCTAATAATTATCTAATAAAAACTAATAATCAAAGGTATGAGTCAATAAGCCTTTCATGATCAGACTGAACTCAGGCCCACTCTGGTGGCTGAAGACGGGACACTGTGCAATCCCTGAGTGTGCTATTCACGTTGAGTTAGAGATAGACAGCCATTACTTGGAGTTGTGAAGGGTGTGGGAACCTGCCAGAAAGCAACTCAGTTATCAAAAATGAGTCAGATAGTTGTAACTACTTTAAACACTTTTTTAAAATGACTGTCTATAGAACATGAAAATCAAGTTGAATTCAGATCTTTCCTTTGGTAAAACAGATTCCCGAAGAAAATCACGTAATATTCATAAAACTTCCAATGAAAAGAGTTGAGTAATGATCATTTCAAATGCTACCAAGCATTTGAAAATACAAACGTTCAGGTATGAAAGCCTCTGGGAAAATGCTCAGTGACAGAAATCAGAAAAAAATAATTTTGTTTCTATGAGATAATTGGCATTAAAATGAGGATGAAAGATACAGAAATATATAAATAACTTTTTTACGTACTAGTAATTATAAGCATTAAAGGTAATGCTGATAAATCTGCATTTTTTTAAACTATAGAAATAGTTTAAAGTATAAGGCAAGCAGGGCAAAGATTTCTGAAGTTGGAAAGACCACACAGATGTGGGTTTGTGAATGAAGTTTTATTTAATTTTTGGTTTGATTTGATCGTGGGGGCCCTCAGTCACACTCGGAGGCACCACTGTGGATCTGGTAGGAACTCACCGAGGACATGAGCAACGCATCTTTGAGAAACACAATAGTTACTTGGGTTTTTTATTCTACCTTTATCTACCAGCTTTGCTTCCCAATGACCTCCCTTGGCTTAGATTTATGTCTTCCAGGGACACTGGGTGTCCACAACTAAAGGAGGTATGTTCTATTCTAAAAATAACATGAAACAGTGGAGGAAAATATATCTGTGACCTTAGATGATCATTAAAACAAATGAGAAAGTTGAAAGGATTGAGGATAAAAAGGAAAGCAGAAACATCAATACAATGTCTTTTGTCACAAGGATTGAAAAGTATTGTTCTCTTTTATATTGAGATGATTAAATGAATGTAAACTTAGGTTGTTTGTTAAAACGTTAATTATTAAATTAAAAGCCTCTGGATTATTATAACATACCATTATCTAACCTCCGGATTATTATAACATCCATGTGGCCGTTTTTGGCAGGCTGCTTGCCATTGCTCCCTAATCTCTTCCCCCTTGGGCCTCAGAAATTGTGCCTCACAATTACAGCTGGACACGTGACTGCCAAGGAAAAGGCCACCTGCCCCTGTCTGCTTTCATTCAGGTGCGAGAACAGAACTAAGTTAGGGAGTGAGGTAGAGATCAAAGAAGGGAGTGAAACTTAGACAAAGTGTTTTAAAGGCAGAGACTATGACTTGCTCTTTCCTGTTTCTTTTTTTTTTTTTTTTTGAGGGGGG
>NW_017731351.1:4687881-4778929 GCF_001890085.2 Hipposideros armiger
ATGCATGCATGTGTGCAGGCATGCACACATATGTACCCCTACACATATACATATACACAAACACACACACACTCTCCTTGTCCTTACACTGGCCCCAAACAACAAAAGAAGAGGCAACCCATGTTGCAAAAGATATAAAACAAAGCATTAAAGACAGAAAAAAAATAATAGAATCGCAAAAGTGAGGCCAAATTTTGCTATTAATAAACTAATTATCAAATAAAATGGCTTAGATTTTAAACAAAAATTAAACTATTATAAAGTTACTAATAAACATTTACTTAAGATAATACTATAAATTATTTTATTTCTCACCCCTGATTAGTAAGTATGGCCAAATCTGTACACCTAAGTTCAGCTATTCACCCTATTCCCTGGTGTTTTATTTTTTCAGTTTTGTTCTTATCATAGGCTCTCTTGTGATTTTCCTATTGACCCTCATCTCTTTAGATTCCTGTTTATATTATTGTTTTTAGTGATTTTTATATTGAGCTTCTGTAACCATATATATATGTATATATATATATACACACATATATGTGTGTGTATATATATATATATACTGATATATATATATATACATATACATATACACATATATACATATATATGTATAAAAATATACATATAAATATATATATATATATATATATATATATATATTTTAATGGATTAAACCCCCTGCAGGACATCTGGTCCTGTCCAAAACATCCACGAACATGGACACTTGGTTCATCCCAACCCATCTACCTGACCCATGTGCCATGACCAGCTAGGGGGCCGAGGCAAAAAGGGTTATTGTCGCCAACACAGCCACAACACATGGACCAAGAAAACATGACAGCATTTCTTATGTATTAATCCTGCAAAACAAAAGTATAAATAAATATTATGGGCTATTTCAACCCAGGGATGTTTTCTAAGCGTGGATGTTTTGGACAGGACTAAAATTCAAGAACCTTTTAGCATGGACAAATGTTTCCATGGACATTCTAGATAGAATCAAATGTCCGTTAATCAATTAAATCTTGAAACAGGAATATACCATAATACAAATATGCACATACTCATATTTTCTACATTTCTCAGCCTTTTATATATTAAGAATCTCTGAAATGTAGTAGACAATAGCAAATTTGGTACAAAAATAAGTCTAGGAAGGTATAAAGGGAGGTTGGAAATAGTTCAGAACATAAATTCAGAAAAGAAAACATGGGAGCCGGCCAAGTGGCGCGATGGTTAAGAACTGGCTTGGGATGCCAGAGGACCCCGGTTCGGATCCCACATATGAGGGCCAGTGACACTGCCCTCTACAGCTAAGATGCTGAACAACAGCTCAACCTGGAGCTGGGTTGCTGTGAGTCGCCGGCGACGGCATACGCTGCAGCCCCTGTGGCAGTGGGTTGCCATGGGCTACTGTGTGTAGCCAGCAGCCAGTGTGAGCGGCCAGCAGCCGCAGTGAGCGGCCATCCAGAAGCCGGCAACTGATCTGCCTCTCCCGGGAAGAGCACAATGATGGTGCCAACTTGGGCCAGTGAAGCAACGTCCTCCACAACTAGACTGAAGAACAAAAGGACAGCAACTTGTCTGTTCCCCTTCCCCCAATTCCCCAGCACTGTTCCCATCCCCCCAATTCCCCAATAAAAATCTTAAAAAAAAAAGAAAAGAAAAGAAAAGAAAACATGCTCAGTTTGGAAGCGAGATCATTACAGAATAGAAAAGAAAGCACAACTCTAAAAAAGAAACAGAAAAATCAAGTGTGTCATTTTTCCATAGTACTGGAACATACGGCCCCTTCTTCATTGGAGAAATGGAGAAAATACGAAAATATACCATTTATCAATATCAGGAATTGAATACAAAAAAAAAATCCAAAGAAAAAAACAAGAACCATAGCAAAATAAAGCGTTTAAAACTCTGAAGTACACAATAAATTTTCAAAACACACATCACACCCACACACAGAGACTGCCGTATCATAAAAATGCATGCACCCAATAAGTCTTTTTAAACATCCACCAAAGAGAAAAGAATATTAGGACAGATTTTATTTTAATATCATTTTTCTAATTTTATATATATTTGTCTTCAATATAGTAAATGTGGTACTTTATATTTTGATCATTGCTTACTTTCTACAGCTGTTTATATAATAAATAACTTTACTGCAAGTAATGAGTTTTGTCATTTATTTTTCTGATAGAAAGATTAAGGGTCTTGTTAATTAAAATAATTAAATAATTATATTTAAAATGATTTGATTACCTCCTGAGATTGAGAGATATAGTTGAAGTTTAATTTTAAAATTCCTTAATAGTAAGTTGTACTTCTAGCTTATACATGAAAATAGTTTTGAATTAGATTTACTTTATCTCTATCACAATATTAAAATGCACTTACTATGGTACTAAAGAGATATTTCTTTACAAAGTAAAAGCCTTAAATAATACGCTACATTTCATTAGCAATTAAATTGTTTGTAAAGTAAAATAAATTTTACTCCCGAGTACGGAAGTCTAAATCATTTTCTCATAATTATCACATTACATTTTATTGGATTGAGAAAACTGACCGTGGCATATTAAAATGTTCTTAATTCATCACAGTTTTATTATAGCTAAAAGTATAGAAAAGCTATATATTTTGAAGCATTCGTGAATTCCAAAATAATTGCGTGGATGCCCCTTGTCTCCAATGTGAGGGGGCTTTTTTTCCTTTGTCCTTTCCCATAAGGCCTGCATTGTTCTCTGGGGCTCTCACAGGAAGCATTGGGCTAGTTACCTAAGCATAGAAAACTATTCTGACATTTTATCAGATAAACATGATATGTTCACCTGAGTCTTTTAATCTACGTTTTGAGCACAGAACATAAATACAGAAACCCAGCTAAGAGTATGCCGCCAATTTAGTGAGCCGCCAATTTAGCAGGAGCGAGGGCGGCGAGATCTTAGACGCTGACTCCATCAGCGTCTCTGTGACGACTCGGTTAATGTACTATTGCTCCTCTTCTCCCACGTGCACTAGTGCATCAAGTCACTTCTGCACAGTGAGTTTTGGGGGTGCACTCCCTTCCGGCTAGTGTATGGATAGTAGGGTTAAGGGTTGGAGTTACAAAACCACAACACAATTAAGCATTCCTTATATTCAGAGGAAGAATGGGGATGGCTTTGATATGGGGAAGGAAAGGAACTCCTTAGCTCCGTAGTTCATTATTGGCCTCCCTCCTTAACCCACAAGAGCCAGAAATGCAGACCCCAAATACCACTAATTCCGAAAGATGTACTTTATACCAGATGGTCACAGAGGTTCTATCTTGCCTGCTAATCCTGATTATTTAATACTGATTTTTGAGGCTCTTTCTGACATTGGTGGAGAACAGATTTCATAATTCACTTCCCATAATGGAGGAGGAATTGTCATCCAGAGTTTAGTAATTGGAATCTCTAATACAAAAGATTGGTCTGTGGGACTTTATGTTATAGCATCATTTTTAATAATGATGTTACTAATAAAATAATAAATGGATTTATTTTGTTAATAAAATGAAAGTATAAGCCATTTTTACAAAGTGTTATAATGGCTCCTTCTGGTCTTCATTTTTAGCCATTTAAATAATAAATTTGGGTCGATGTATTTCTAAGTCTCATAAACTTTACGTGTGCAGTAACCGGGTTTTACACTTAATATTATCATTTTTCAAATAATGAAACATTTTAATATTTAATGCTATTTCTTAAATATAGAGGTTAATTTAACTTGTACTCTTTGCAGATTAGTTTTATGAAATATGGTTGCACTTTCTCTAAAACACATTCCAATTTCTTTCCATGATTCTAAACCATAAATATAGTTATGGAAAAGTGATTTTACTACAATAACTTAGAAACATGTGCCCCTCACACTGGTTAAAAATTAATCATCTGGCTAGATTTAAATGCTTTGAGTAATAAAAAAATAAATATTTAAGAGTGTAAGGTAACTTAAATAAAGAGCATACATTTTGAGTAGAGAACATCCTGCTTTGACACTGACAAAACAAAGAACACAGTACACTTTCAAACCTATTCCACAGCAGTTATTGAAAGTAGTGGAAAAAATAAAAGTTCTATTAGGTTAGTTTCCATATATAGAAAACAAAATAAAACTAGACTTTGGGCAAAGTTTCAAGAGTGAAACAATCATAAAAATCACCCCCCTCAAAAAAAAATGCAGTTGAAAGAGGTATAATTGAGAATGCTATATTCATTAGTGGTAATGCGTGAATATGTCTTGTGGATTTTTTCAATGTGCAAAGCAATGATGATAAATGTGTAGATTCAAGAGCTGAACTGTTTTTGTCATGTTGCTGGCTTTCCCCTGCTTTCTCTTTTGCACTGTTACTAAAGCACTTCTATTTACATTTATACATGCATCGTCAGAGTGGCATTGTTTACTTGGTAGTCACATGACTTCTTGAGGGCAGCAATTTACCATGTGTTATTGACTCTTTTGTTACAGTTCTTTGAGGAGAGTCTGTTGGACACACTACACTCAATGAATGTTTGTTAAATAAATTGTTTAGTGCAGAGGTGGCTTAAGTAGAGCTTGTATATTCTGGTATGGCATATAATTCTGCACTAACATATTGCTAGTCATAGAATTTTTAAAATTCTAATTTACTTCATCAATAATATAGAAAAGATCTATATATGTCGACAGAAGCATCCTGATTCAATCCTTTTGATAATATATTTTTGGAAAATGCCATATTTGGAGTCCTATACTTTCATAAACTATAATTTGGCAAACAATATGTTATGAAGGTCGGCCATCTTAATAGTAGTGTAATTTCTCACATAAATGAACACAATGAATATAAGATGAACAATTTTGCAACCATTCAGTAACATTGGCTTTCATCATCCAAATAATTACTGTTGTTACATTAAAGTAATATGCATCAAATTCTTTATAACTGTTTTGGTAAACATTTAGAAAGATTAGTTTCAACATGTTTTTGGACTACATTAAAGAAAATTTTCTATTGTTCTCATTATGACTAAGTCTGTTATCATTATTCAGATAAGTTATCACCAGGGAAACCAAAACAAAATAAACAAAATATTGTGAAATTAACCACCAAAAACTGATTTGACATTGCCAAATTTGTTTTATGTTTATGATTTCAAGTTCTGTTTTCTCTTATGTGTGGCAAGAATTTAGACATCTGTAAAGCAATCTGAGTTGAGAATCCTTAGAGATATTTCTATAATTTTCATGCTGATATTTTATGGTTGTTTCACCCAGACTTGTTTTATCAGCATTTTATTCTGAAGAAAAATTTTATTATTAATTTCCACAATATTCAAAATTAATTTTTAAGAAAGTAAGTATCTTCTGACCACCATATAACATTGTTTTGTATGACACTGAATTACATTGCAAAATGGCACTATTAAGTAACCGTGGAACGCACAGGTTTGAGAATGAACAAGTTCAGCAAACTAATAAACAAACAATCCCAATTGCTTGGAGCCACTAGCCTTGAGTGTTCAGCATTTTATAGAGGCAGTGGAGACATGGATACTGTGATATTGTGATTTATAAGAAATACAATTTGGTCATTCAAAATGTATTTCAGTTTCTGATTCATGGTTCCTAAAACTTTGGAATTTCCTAAGTGATGAGAGTGGCAAAGGTGTCTCTTGTTATGTATGAGGTGACTTTTTGTCTGCACCTAAAGATGGGGGCTTGTTGCCTAGAGAGCCAACCTTGAGATTAGAGGGTTGGACCTTTCCTTCTCCTCTCCAGCCACCTTCCTCCATGGAGGGGAGAGAAGCTGGAAGGCGAATCAATCTCCAGTGGACGTTTTAATCCATCTTGCCTATATAATTAAATCTCCATAAAACCCCAAACAGACTGGGTTCAGAGAGCTTCTGTGTTGGTGAACATGGATGTTTGGGGAGACTGGCATGCCTGGAGAGGGCATGGAAGCTCCGTGACCTTTCCTGATACCTTGTCCTGTGCATTTCTTCCATCTGGCTGTTCCTGACGCATATGCTTTTATAATAAACCATTAATCTAGTAAGTAACATGTTTCTGGGTTTTGTGAGCTGTTTTAGCAAAGTAATTGAACCCAAAGAGGATGTTGGGAAACTCTGATTTATAGTCAGTGGACCAGGAGTACAGGTAACATTCCGGACTGGTAACTGGCATCTGAAGTCCAAGGAGAGGGTTTTTGGGCCCTCCAATCTGTAGCTGGTCTCTCAGAAACATAGGTAATGACCTGGGCTTGCAATTAGCATCTGAAGAGGTAGGGAGCAGCCCTGTAGGACTGAGCCCTTAGCCTGTGGAATCGGATACTATTTCTCGGTAGATAGTGGCAGAATTGAGCTGAATTCTCGGACACCCCGCTGGTTTCTGAGAAAGGCTTGTTGGTGGTGAGAGAAGCCCCTACACACCTTGGAAATGGGTCTCAGAACACAACAGTGTTACACTTGGTAATCAGTTAAGCAGAACTCAGTAAGAGTGAGTTTCTGTAATATTTTCCAAACTCTTCATAACTAAGTAAAAGAACTTGCCTATTATTAATGATGAATGATATGTCCCTTAATAACCATTAGAAGGAAACAAACACACAGCAGTCACAGATTACATACACTCAACGAATATCAACCTGTATCCAAACTGTTTGAGGTATGTGTTAAATTTATGAGATATCCATGCTAAATATGATAGAAATAACATTCATACAAGTATATAAACCAGACATATTTTATGCATTTTATACATAATCAACGAAAATTACTATTTTCAGTAACTCTGATCTTTATGAAAAACAAGAATTATCTTACATCACATGATATATTGAAATATTAGTTTAAAAGAAAATTAGTAAGATATATACACTCAAAATGTATCAATAATCAAATTAAGAAGTTATTACACTGAAGCAGTGTTTTGTGTTCCAAAATTTTTTCAGCACTTAAAAAGTTTATGACAGTGGCAAATACACTTGAAAATTCTGCCTCATCTATTACAGGGTTGTCAAAGCTGACCCAACATTCATTACTGTGAAATGTTCTCAGAGTCCTTTTGGAGCAGTCATAAAAATTCTAAGAAACTACTTAGTGCTGAAATGAAAGATAGAAGTCTCGGAGGAAAATGATCTAAGGTCAGTGAAAAGGATCTGACGAGGTAGTTTCTGACTCTGGAAGAAATGAAGGCAGTATCAAATAAAACTGCTCTACAGTTTGGCTCATAGAGCTAGCTAATGAATAGATTCTTTTTTTTGTTTAATTTATTTGGGTAGAGGCTATCTTTGCAAAATAATTTAAAATGTCTGTGTTATTCTCCACTAAAAATGGTTTTGGTGTACCTAATGTTAATTTTACATGTATTATCAAGATTATTGGTAGACTTTATCTTTTATGAGAAAAACCCATGAGAAGGAATAAAGAAATGTCCTCTTATTTTCCTCAAAGTTGTAAATTTAGGAGGATTTAAATCTAATATGCACCACTCACTTCATAATATTTTCATTTCATAAAATACAGATTTTTAAAAGACTACCACTGGTCCGGCCGAGTGGCGCGTTAAGAACTGGCTTGGGACGCCAGAGGGCCCCGGTTCGGATCCCACATATGAGGGACAGTGAGGGCAAGTGACACTGCCCTCCACAGCTAAGATGCTGAACAACAGCTCAACCTGGAGCTGGGCTGCTATGAGTCGCTGGCAACGGCGTAGGATGCAGCCCCTGTGGCAGTCGGTTGCCATGGGCTACCATATGTAGCCAGCAGCCAGCATGAGCGGCCAGCAGCCGCAGTGAGTGACCGTCCAGAAACCGGCGACTGATCTGCCTCACCCAGGAAGAGCGCAATGATGGTGCCAACTTGGGCCAGTGAAGTAACATCCTCCACAATTAGACTGAAGAACAAAAGGACAGCAACTTGTCTGTTCCCCTTCCCCCAATTACCCAGCACTGTTCTGATCCCCCCAATTCCCCAATAAAAATCTTAAAAAAAAGACTACCACTGACTTTTTAATGAATTAATAAGAAAAAGAAATATTTTAATACCATGAAATGTACATGACCTTCAAAAAAATTAACAGAAAAAGGCATTTATTCCTGTGAGTCTTAACTGTTCAGTTTTTAAATCACCTCTTATCATATAATGTCACTTTCAACAAACTGACACACATGACAAAAATATATATGTAGTACATATTTTCATGAATATGCATGCACACATGTATATCCAATAAGAGATCTTATATCTTTCTCAGAACTAGGGAATGCATTTTAATTATGTTTAAATAAATGACATGATTGGCCTGTTGTCAGGATCATGGACTGGACATCTTTTCCAAAATTGTATGTATTCCTGGAGTGATGGGGAAGGTTTGTGCAAGCATGAATAAAAGTACAGGAGTGTTTACCAAGGAAAGAATGACCTGTCCTACCTAAATATGAACACAGGTCATCTTCTCATTCACTTACTAAAGCATGGCTATTTTGGGGACTTCTGAGTTAAGATGGCTGCTAGCTGATATGTCTGACCTGAGCTCACTTTCCCATTCAAATATCTGTAAAATCACACAAAATAATAAATGTTTGAAACAGCACCTGAAATTAAGTCATTCATTTGATCATTTATTATGTACCATTATAGGTTCTGGGTTTCAGTGGTAAACCTGAGAGCATAATTTCTGTGCTCTCATGGAATTTCCATTCTAGTGGAGAGGTTGATAAGAAATGAGCAAACAAATAAAACTAAAAACCTTCCATAAAATAGAGAACAGTGCTCCCAATATAAGTGTGTAACATGAGGGTTGTGTTATGTCAAAATCCATGGCTTAAACTGCCTCAAAACATACAAAGTTAAAGATAGAGATGTCCACGTCTTTCCACTGCAGACACTCAAGGCACATTTTTGCTCATTAAACCTGGTGTTCTTCCCAGTTATACAGATCCAGCAAAACACTTGGAGGCTGCCCATCTATTTCACTCCTAGACTCCAAGATCACTTCCTCTCTGTCAAGGGCTCCTCACAGATAACCACTCTGATTGCCATCTGCCTTTCCTGCCCATTATGGTAATTATCCCCACTTGGTCTGTTTGTGTGATCAGCTACTTTTCTAGGCCTTTGTGGTGACCCAGGGCTCCAGAAAGGCCATTTCAGCGGGGCCCTCTCCACTCCATTCCCTGTCTTCAGAGGAGGGCCACTTGCAGAGCCGTTTAAGGCTGCTGGGGCTTTTCCCACCAGGCACTCAGTGCTTTGTGGTAGGAATTACCCTCTTGGCATTCTTCCCATAGTGTTTCTTACTGGCCAAAAGTCATCAGCAAACAGTTTACAAGAGAGTCAGGTCAATGTATTTGCAGAAGTCAGTTCCTTAAGATACAACCAGAGCTGAGGAAGTTCAGGGAATTGATTGTAGAGCAAATAGGTAAAAGAATACGACAGTCATGCATAAACGTCCAGTTTGTTTCAGTAGATAAGGATAGTCCAAAGTACTCAGAAGTGGGAGGATGAGCCACTTCCTCCATAATCTAAGTGCCAAGTAATAACAAAATCAGATCTCAGAGCCAAATTCATCCCAAATGTCAATATTGTTCTACTTCCTCATCTTATTAAGTGGTACAAAATCATTCACAGATTTCTTCTGTAAACTCTCAATCATGTTATAGCTTTCTTTTGATGTGCTCTACGAGTTGGCACAACTTCCATGGACGGGTCACTTGGAGATGACAAGACAACAAATTCTGTGATACTTAAGAGGTGACACCAGGCAGCCCTCTGGACACAGGATCACAGAGAATTCAAATCACAGGCACTGCCCCTAAGGATACTCGCACCAAGGTTTCTAGAATGTTATCCATCCATGGAAGAGGGGAATGTCTTCTCTAAAATGTTTTAGTTGGTCCACATACTGGGTATCTCTACCACAACCTCAAATGAGAGCTGATTTTTAAGCTAATTTTGAAAACTATAATTTCACTAATGAATTTCCCATTTCTGAGATTCATTATACCAGTTAACAACGTCTCTCGTTTTAAAGACAGGAAAAATTCTTGCAGTAGTGACTCTGAAATGTGGCCTTTCAGGATTATTCTAGCTGACCAGCTCTAGTGTGTGAATTCCTCATTAAGTCACATGAAGGTTCCCAGAATACAGCTTAACTAATGACTCTCACATTATTCACATTCCAATTACTGTCTATGCTGAGGAACTTCAAAACAAATTACAGGCATTGTAATAATTTTTTTTTCCTTTGGGAGGGTGCATTTTCTCATTTTTCCAACCGAATTCAAATTTCCCTTCTCTTCCTCTCCCACCATGGAGGCATTCATTAGCTGGAGTGTAAGAATCTCGAGTCCAGATTTGGACTCTGGTGCAAATCCTTGCTGTACTACTCGCAGCCACTGGATGTTGGACATGTTATCGCCCCTGTCTGGGCCTGGTTCCCTCATCTTTGCAGGGAAGATAAGAACCGCCACATCCGGAGGATTCTGAGAGGAGTGCCTGGCACACTCTAGACGCTGTGTGGGTATCTGTTATCATTGCCATCAGTAATAGCATTTGGCTGATCATATAAACTACAGACCCACCAGCAACTTTAACCTTATTGTACCTTTATTTTAATATAGTATTTATTCACTTCTAGTATTTACTATAGTATTTATTTAATATATGCTTCTAATATAGTCACCCAGGAAACGCCAACCCTAAGTCTACATTACAAAGCGCCTTCTCTTGTCCAGTGCCCCACTCAGCATTGATAAGGAGGCCTTACAAAACGGGGCCCATCTGTTGCTGTGTCACCTTAAAACTCATTTGGGTCTTTATTATCAGCTTTCACTGGTCCTTGGCCAAAATCCTCTTTTATTCCCTGAAATGACTGCTTCAGAGCATCATCCACACGCACATTCTATTATTTTGAGACAATTTAGGCCATTTGATATCATTTACTTCATATTTTTGCCACTCATATTTCTTAAATGTGTGACTTACATGCTTTATCTCTATTTCCTGAACTCACGCACTATGATATGTCCTGTAATTCATTGTACTGAGATCAATGTCATTAAAGTCATCAAAACTTGTGCCAGATTCAAAAGATAATTTCAGTCCTTATCACACTGTAACTCGCAGTACCATGTGAGCACGGCATACTTCATCTTTCTTCAAACTTATGTTAGTTTCCATAATCACAAGCTTTCCTGGTAATTTTCACATCTCTGTCTCTGGTGGACACCTCTTCCACTGTCCCTGCTTGCATTTTTGGTGTCCCCTGTGATTTGGCAAAAATCACACACTCCTTGGCCAACCTCCCAGTTCCAATCACCACTGACACACTATTGCTTCTCACACCGACATCTCTAGTTCAGACCTGGCCTGAGCTTCGTCATATACTTCGGACGTTGTGCACATGGACTTGCTTGAAAGCTTTGGTATATGTGGCTATGTTTAGGTAACTGGGATAGGTACGGGGCTTTGTGCTCAGCAGAGAGGGAATCTAAAAGTGGTATGCACGATGATTAAAGACATGCTGTGAAAGTCTTGAGTAGAAAAGGGTCGGAACAATGAGAAATATGAAGAGAGAAAAACGTCTGGTAATTGACAACCTGACATCTTTGTAAATGACTCTTCTGCTTTAATGTCTTACGGTGAAATAAGCATATAAGTTTAGTGGTCAGGATTTGTGAGTGAGAGAAAAATGATAAAGAGAATAAAATGATTAAATAGAAATGTCTCTGCAGCCAGAAGGACATTGTCTAATGGTATTGAACACACAAAGTTGAATTCTATTATTTCTGCCCAGTGGAAGGTCTGATTTTAGCTCAGACTCCATCAGGAAGTTACTTCCTCCACCATAAGGAATGGAACATAATAAACTTCCCTGTCACTGCAGTGTGGCGGAGACTGTCAAAGACCCCAATTATATTAGCACATCAAACATCTGAGAGAAGCACCATTCTTTGGTGCCTGAGATTAGGGACCGTTCATTTTCACAGTATATTAGGGGGTGCAATTCCTTTAGCAATGCAGCTGGTGATTTTACTGGAAATCAGCCAGCAGAATAACTGCAGTAGCATAGTCCAAGGAAGCACAGTTCTGATACAAGAAAGTGACACCCAGGTAAGACTAAATTGGAATGGGAACATTATGTGTCAAGAGAAACAGCAGAGCTTGTACAAAGAGAGATGAGGAGGAATTTGGATTGAAAAAGACAGAGCTATCATGTCAGCCTCTGACAATGGGCTTTACTGGATCCTCGGTAAAGATAAAAAGAACAGAATTAATGTGAAAATACTGTATATAATTTATATATGTTTCATACGGTTGTGACTAAGTTTCTATAGTGTACATACATGTATTTCCCACCTCAGAATTTGGGTCAAACACTAAATAAGAAACTCCTATTGTTTTCATAAAAGATGACTTATTAAATGATCACTTCAAGGATAGAGATACAGACCACATAAGACATTCCCTCATTTCCTCAGTGATGCCTGAACTTTCAGACTCAGAGCAGACAGCCAGACCATGCAAACAGCAATGATAAGTGCAATAATAAGTGTTAATAAGTTGCCTTTTATCTAGTTCTTTTCTGTGTGCTTGAAGACACCTGTAAACATAGCTACTGAATTAAATATTACTCCCATAATGCTATTTTATTCTAATTTTTATAAGTTTAATGTTTTATCAATGTATTTTATGCTAAACTTAAAATGATTTATAAATGAGGTTTATCATTCCTTTTATATTAATAAAATGCACAGAAATACTACTAATTGTATAACCTATTTTGAATGATGTGGTATATCAATAATTTAAAAAGATGAAGCTTCTGCTTTCTCGGAGCTTTTATTCTAGTTGAGAGAAGAGTAAATTAAAACATAGGTCAAAACCAATACACGTATGTTATAAAGCTAACAGTAAATGGGGCAGTAACAGTGATCAGGCAAGTCTTCGCTGAGCAGGAGAGGTTTGAGCAGAGACCTAAGTTAAAGGGGGGAGGTCACTGTGAGAACACTGAGGAGAAGAGTGCTGGATACAGAAATGACAGCACCAAGAAACGCCATGAGGTCAGGAAGCACTGAATTTGGGGGCAAGATGGGAGTAAAAAAGAGCGGAGGCAATGTTTACAAAGCCTCTGAGCTGAAATCCTGGATAAATGAAGTCTTAGTTACCAAGATTAAGAAAACTTGGAGAGGACAAGGCTCCAGGTTAAATTAGTCAAAGTTCAGAACGGAAAACAGATACTATTCCACGACTGACACGAAAGCAGCAGGAGGGTATTTAACAAGGGAGTTAGAGGATAGCAAACCTACTGGATGGGTCAAGAGAGCAAAGATGAAGCTGCTACCAGCTTGAAGACATCAAGGAGTGCAGAAACCACAGGAAATTGCCACCAATGATCTCAATTTCTGGGCACCCAAAGGAGTAGTTCAGAAGAATACCTGTGAAAAGCACCTCCAAGGAAACCTCACCTGTGTTCCTTGCTGGAACCCATGGATCTTTATTTATTACAAGAACAACACTGGCTTTGGATCAATTCCCACATAGCAGGGTCAGTAAAGAAACCAGGTCTGGTACAAGAGCTGACCTTGGAGTCATTAATTAATTATATTTATGATAATCCCCGTCATTCTTTAAGTCATATTTAAGCATGCCAAATAGGTGAGTTAAATGAAGACTTATCATGAATCGATGCCCATTCATGTTTCAAGTCTTTCGTGGTAGTACTAAATTCTGATATTCCTCTAGCGATGTAGGGCTGGTTTCAGTTTTCCACTTTATTAAAACATAAAGTAGTGGTAGGGGAGAGGCCAGTTCCAGGCACTTCTACTTGGTCCTTCATAATATAGCACACATTACAGATGTTATTTCAAGGGACAACCAGCCCAGAGAAGAATTCTTTGCGTTTCCAAATCAGGAGAAAAACTCATAGCTAAATCCACAAACACTGAGTTCACTCTAGCATGGACTCCACCCAAAATTTAATTTACCATCACACTGTTATAATTTCTCTCTGATTCAGAGCCTGCAGTGATTTTTTAAAGATTATGTTCACTTCAAACTCAGTGCTCATTAATTATTTAAAATCCTGGATATTTTCTTTTCCCAGACCAGTTTCCCTCTAAAATGGCCATGGAAACATTAGGAGAAATGGAAAGACTAAGGGTGCATGTGCTTGGCAGTGTCTCTGGTCCTTCCTTAAAAAGATCCATCATCCTCTTTTTTCAAGAGATAAGGGGCTGTACATTGTCTCAGGTCCATAAGTGGGTGAAAACTCACCATGGTTCATTGCACTGGCTTATGCCAGGTATATGGTCACTAACCAAGAGATTACTTTATTCTATTACTCAAATTAAGGGCAAATTTATTAGTCTGCCCATCTATTGCAGTTTCATGAACATCATGATCAATTAGTCATGGTCAAATATTGCTGCTTGCCCAATGTACTGATTCTATAGCTCAGGCCCTGCGTCCCTCACAGCTATCATGCTCATTTTTTGCCTTTAGAGATTACGCACTGTGCACAGCCTCTGCCACTCCAGAATCTTACTTTTCACAAAAATATCAGTGAGCTCAGATCCCTCACTTTCATTTCTGCTTGCTTGGTACAGTCCAGAGGTTTGTAAGGATGCCTTTCATCAGTGTTCCTAAGGCTATGGTGCAGTGAATTGTTCTCCAGGCCTCCCCAGGGGAAACAGTTGGGTGAGCAATTCGCCATCACCAATCCATGCTCACACATCTATCTAATTCTTTGCATTTCTTGTTCCAAATCATACCAACGGATTTCTGGTATATCACCTTTTTCAATAGTTTCTCCTTTTCCACCAGTGATGAGATCATTACTGTCTTCATATCTAACCAGACGAAGTAATTGATTAATTCTATCTTTGAGGGTCTATTTCCTGATTGATTGAGAAGTTAGGGTTTGTTCAAAACATAGGCACTAATCTGATATTATAAGCAAGAGGGTATTTATTTAATAAATAGAATAAGAATCCTAGAAAGAAACTACTGGGTGGCTGAAGACAGACAGGGAAAGTCACTGCTGGCTTTAGGAAGGCAGAGTGTTGGCATTCTGGAAACTGCTTGCATGCATCTCAGCTGCCTCTGCAACACAGTGAGCAGTTCACAAGAGGAAGCAAAGCAGCTGCTGAGCACACTTCACATCTGCCACATGTTCCCTTATCACGTCCACAGAAATAATTGCTTTTCCTTCTAGACCATCTCTCAAATTCCAGACAAACACTTCTCATTGGCATAATCTATATGGGAAATGTGGCAAGGGATTCTGGGAAATATACTTATTTTGCTTTTCTTTTCTTTTTTCCAACTGTCATTCATTTCCACTAATTTCTTCCAGGCTCTGAAATACAGGGGGCACAAAAGAAGTTGGTGGGAATGGATGCTAGTTGAAAAAAAGAAGGACTAAGAAAAAAAAAGATAGCTAGAGTTTAAAATCAATGTTGAGTCTGGGATAGGTATTAAGCATGGGTGAGGCGATGCTGAATAGACAGCTGAGCATATAGGTCTGGAAATCAGGAGAGAGGTCCAGATAGTAGTCTGCAATTTCAAGTACATTATACAGATACAATTTAAAGTCTTAGTTGCTTCGAATGAGAACCCCTATGGAGTTCTGACCATGCCACAGGCCATTCCAACAGATTAGGAAAAGAAGCATGAATCAGTTACTCCACCCAACAGACAGAGAAAAACCAGGGGATGATGGGAGAGGAAAGTCTAAGAGAGTGTGGATCCCAAATTCAAGCAAATAACATGTTTCAAGAAGTAAGAAGCCATCAATTACATAAAGTGCTGCTAAGACGAGGCCTCTGAAATAATAGCGGGTGTTAAAAAATAAGTTATTTTATTCTGACAAGAGCACTTTTGGTAGAATAGTGGCAGAATGAGGGTCTTTTATGTAAATTCAAAATTGATTCAAAAGGTAGGCACCGATCATAATAAAAGACACATATTTTATGATTGTTTAATCAGTGGATGTGTTCCTCTTGTAGTCATCAAAACAGACTAACTACAAACTAACTAATCCTGTATGCCCATTATGATTGTGACCAAATATCTTAGAAATAAAATGAGACTTTCAATAACCTAGGCGATAGATGATGAAGTCTTAGACTTTTCTGGTAGATACAAAGATAAGTGGGCAAATGGAGAGATAGAGAGGCTAGGGGAGGCCGGTTAGCTCAGGTGGTTAGAGCGCAGTGCTCATTAATACCAAGGTTGCTGGTTCGATCCCCACATGGGCCACTGAGTTGCATCCTCTACAACTAGAATAAAACAATTACTCGACTTGGAGCTGATGGGTCCTGGAAAAACATACTGTTCCCCAATAAGAAAATAATAATAAAATAAATTAAAAAAAAAAAAACAGAAGAGACAGGGAGGCAAACATGTCAGTGAAAAAAATCCATTGACAAAGGCAACATGTAAATTATTCAACTGAGTGAGTGTGAGGGACCAAAAATACACTAGAAATAATTTTTCATGGTAGACTTATTCCAGATTCCTATATTATTAATCATGTATTTGAAAGAAAATAAGGCTTAGAGTCCAAAGCAAAGGAAAACAACATTTTCAGTCCTGCTATGTATTAGGGTGATGCATATTTAACCCTCCCAATGCTTCTTTGACGTTAACCCCATTTCTCAAATGAGGAAACTGAGGCTTAGAGAGATGACATAATTTGCCCCTGTCATTTAAGTAGTAAATGCTACACCTGGGGCCCAGACAATAAGCCTGAGCCAATTCCTTCCACCCTCACTACCCCCGACTGTGGCTTCTTCTTATTCTTGGGCAAATGATATATACATATGCTATATATGTGATAAAATATGTGTGTTACATTAAAAGGCGGATGGGATAAAAACTTCTTCCCCTACCACATCCTAAGCTTTATGATAGGATTGTATCAGGCAACTATGGAACGGTATTTTATAAACCACAGAACTATAGATCATTAGTGACACAACAGGATTTACAGATAACTTTTTTTATATTTTTAAGATAATGACACAGAATTATATGTATCACTGTTCAAATGATAATTTTTGGCAAAGTCAGATATGAAACAGACAAACAAAAACAACAATAGTAGCGATTATGACCACCTGGTGAATTTTAGGCTAATTGTTCATTTATCTAGGAAAAATTTAGAAGGCGATCAACAACATATTTTCAACAAAAAGAGTCTCCCAGATCTGTGAAAACATACAAAGAGATGAATAAATCATCATAAATGTAAAGCAAACAGCTGGCAAGAGTGAAGGAGACTGAGAATTAAGGATAATGATTCCAACCAAAGAGTCTGATGACATTCTGAACATTTACAAGCTATCATCGGTAGGCTAAAAAAAAGCAACATGTCTGTATTCTTAATGCCTTTAGGAAGGAAGCCTTATGCCGTTTCTGTATTTTTTAATAGACCTTTGCGAAGGGGGGTCTTCTGAAAGGTCAATAGGCTTAGCAATTTAAAACGTCAGTTAAAGACTTACTTTATAATTAGTCATACTGTGCAATCTATTGATCTGGTAGCTAAAACAAGTAAAATTTATAGATACAGTAATATCACTAACTTTTAATATATTTTCTTTGATTCTTAAAAATAATTGCACAAATTTCAGATGTGTTATTTCAAATTGGAACTATGAGATTACAAAATGATGAGATGATTTCTATCATCTCAAAAATTGTAAAGAGCACAAATTAAATATTCTATGTTTAAAATCAAAAACTTTTATTTCTTGTTATTCTGCTAAAATCATTATTTTGTTCAAATTGTATTATTTCAAATACAAGAGTATTTCTGTAAGAGGAAAAGACCTGGTAAATTTTAAGTCAGTATTTGGTTTGCTTATATATGTTTCCCATGTCTCACTTTTCTCTCTCACCTTATTTTAAATCTTACAACAATTTTTCTAATTACATACATAAATGTTTAGTCCCGAAAAAAATGACAATAATTATGGACCAGCAAGTTTATACCATAAAACCTATTTGTAATTTTAAAACTTTAATATTATGTTCTATCCATAAGTGTCAGTGATTCCTTTATAAAATAAAAAATTGAAAACTATGAAAAAGTATCTTTGTTTAAACCACATGTCACCAAGTAAAACGCTTACATCATTAGAAGGACAGCAACATTTCAGTGGAGTTAAAACTAAACATCATCAGGGGCTGGCCGAGTGGCTCAGTTGGTTAAGAGCACAAGCTCTGAGCAACAGAATTGCTTATTTGATTCCCACATGGGTCAGTGACGCTGCGCCCAAGCTGAGCTGCTGCTGAGCTGCCGAGCTGCCAACAGGTGGCAGGATGGTTCAGCTGGTGAGAGCACCTGCTCCTAACAACAAGGTTTCTGGTTCAACTCCCGCATGGGATGGTGGGCAACACCCACCCGCAATTAAGATTGAACACGGCGTGAGCTGAGCTGCCCTGAGCTGCCGACCAGCAGCTGGATGGCGACTGGACTTGGAGCTGAGCTTGCTGCACCCTCCACAACTAAGATTGAAGGATAACAACTTGGCTGGTCCCCTTCCCCACTGTTCCCCTTCCCCAATTCCTCAACACTGTTCCAATTCCCCAATAAAATCTTTAAAAAACCCCACAAAACTAAACATAATCAGTAAGAGAGCAATCAAATTATAATAGAGTATCGGACCCATCTGTACTATAATATAGATGATAGATGCACATTAGAAATATTGATGATGGGTTTTCCATGAGATTGGAAAATAATGACTTCCCTACAGTCATTTTCTTAAATAGTCACGAAATCTGTGATCACCACACCCTCCCGCTTTGTCTTGTTATATTTTTCCAACCGTCAGCACTAACAGTTTAAGGCTCTGTACTGACACTGGGTTTAAACCAGTCATCACAAAGGATGATTCAGAATGCTTCCAGGTAAATATCTGCAGCCAGTCTTTCAGCCACTCAGCTTGAATCGTATTGTCTCAGCCACAGGAAAGAGAGCTAGCCACAACCCTCCAGGGTGTGGTAAGGAGTAGAGAGAACCAAATGGTTTAAGCAATCCAGAATGTTTCAAGCATTAGGCAGACGCTGATGTGTAGCCTTCTCACTAAGATCAGTGTAAAATGTGAGCGTTTTTAGAGCCAAACTTGGAGGATTTTTTTTTCTTTTTATGGCGGCACTGTATTTGTTTCTGAATATGAACTGCCACATAACCTAAAACCGAAAACAATCCTAAGCCTTTTGGGAGACAAGGCGTCCTTCCCACGTAACTCTTGGTGCCTCTTTGCCTTAATGGCTAGTGAATGGATGCTGGCAGTAACAGTAACTGGCATGAGGCTTATCTCCTTCATTCCTTTCAGAGTCCATAATGGCCACCAAAGCAGGCAATGCTATGAAGCGTTACAATAGCCTTTCCTTCCAGAGACGGATCATTTAGCATGATTAGACGTGAGCAAGTTTCAGCTATACAGCTCTTTTCCATCTCTTAAACTACTTTTCCTCATCACAGGCAAACAAAGGACACACTAAAAACTCTTTTAAAAAAATAACTATAGGGTCAGAGGAAGAAAAATGAGTATATAGTAAAAGGCAAATAGTTCCCATTATTTTAAACTATTTATGAAAATGTATTTATTAATGTAGACATAGTATTAAGAAAAATTATACTAAGTATTTTCACACCTAAAATATGTAATATCAACATAATTTTCAGATATATAATATGTTATATCAATATAATAAATTCCAAGACTGGCAGAAGAGATCATCTAGAGTCATGATGTTAAACAAAGAAGAGACACTGTTTCTAAACCAAGAATTCATGGCAACCTGCAGACCTAATTCTTTTTAATGCAAGCAGAGAAGATGAGAAAATTTGACTAAAAATTTGACAATATTTCAGTCAGGAAAAAAGGTTGAAAAAGTCATAAAATTAAGGTAAAATGGCTAGATTCTACCTCTGCAGTATTTTTTTTCTCCACTAGCAAATGCAAAATTAATTGAAAAAAGTATGTTTCCCACAGACTAGCATTTATTTTTCTTATAATTTTACCAATTGTTGGGTTTTGACACGATCGTGAAAATAAACTTGTCAATCTTTAATTTGGCACTAAAGAGCACTTCATATTGAATTAGGAGTAATTTCCTAGTGATTTTATAAGATAGTCATTATTTTTAAATGACAAATTGTCTTTTATAATTAGTGCATGTAAACTGGAATTATGTGCTATGGTTATGACTATTTCAACATCCACCCCTCCTCTACTGGCTAAAGTAGCATTTCAAAGTAAATATACTTCTACTTGGATATACTAGGAGGTATATACTCGGATATACCAGTCATTCCTTCCACTTTGCATAGGTTCCCTATGCACATAACTTCATTTAATATAAACGTGTAAATTTTCAATGAGTGGCTACAATATTGAAATAGTTTTTGTTATTTCCCTAGAAAACACCGATGTCAGTTTAGTCAGAGTAATGTACTAGAATTTGCTGGGTCTCGGTGACCTGAGTTTCAATCCTGACTCAGCCACTAAACTATCTTGTTATGTAAGTTCTCCAGCCTGTTTTCTGTGAAATGCGGGTATGTATAATAATATCTACCAGATAGAGTTTGCATGATGGTTAGAGACAATTTATGTTCTTAACACACATAGTGTGTGCTGCTTCCTCAGCACTCATCAAAAGGCAGCAATGTCATTTTTAAATGTTTTCCGATCAAGAGCCATGAATACGTGAAGATCTCCATACTTCTCTGCATTTAATGCTGAGAAACGTGGCAGTTGAGTACAGTGTCTCTGATATCAGCTTCTTATATTTTGTTATTCTTACTTATCCTTCTCCTCACTCACTATAATTCAATCAAACATTTCCAAACACCCCCACCACCGCCCCTTGGCTCCAACTATATGCAAAACCTTGCATCTGTGTAAGTGCTCGCAGAGGCTTGGGCCATCGGCTGGTGCCGGCTGCAAGTCACAGACAATAATAACAGTAGTAAGCTGTTTCTCCCCACCCCCCAGAGGCGTGGACCCAGTCTGCTCTCTAGGAGAAGCAATCCTCTTTTTGTGCACAAGCACAAGAATGGATTTGTGAGGGGCGTGGTAAACGTTTGGGGGGCAAGAAGAAGGCTGAATTTTGAGGAGAAAGTTGGAAAATGCCAGCTGCCTGGCACCTTGAAACACATGTGGTGCTCCAGCTCCATGAGATATTGAGCTTTGGTGCAGCCCCTCCTGCTTGGGGTGGGGTGGGGGGTGGGGGGGCTTACATAAACTTAGAGAGCTTCTGGTGATTCACCAAATATGCTTCGGGTCCCCACCATAGAGCGGGTGGCGAGAGACCTCTTGAGGTCTCCCGTAGTTTACTTGCTCACTAGTACTAGTCCTTTAGTTCAGTGAGAAGAAAATCGCACCATCATTGAATATGTATGAGGCTGTCCTGTGAAACATACACCCTCCAATGACCTTGGAGGGACAACAGTTATAACACCACTGGTCACAGACCAGTAGTACAAAGCTAGATAAGGATGCATGGTGTTCTGTATTAAGACGTAATTTTCTGTGTGATCTGAGCAGTATATCAAGTAAGATTGGACAGCTGGAAATATGGGCAGTTAGCATTAGAAGCTTCACTTTTTTTGGCAAAAAGGCTGTCACAACACAAAAGCTTCGAGGCTTGATGTGCAACTCTGCCCTGGTAACTGTTCTACAGATAACATTTAAATGTCATACGGGACACTGAGATTACATACAAGAAATACATTTTTGAAAGTGCTTTGTGAACTCTAAAGGGCTATAAAATATTAATTATTTTAATAGTATTTCTGCAGATTTTGAAAAAGAGGCATATACTCCAGTGTTTGAGTTAATGTTTTCAAGGCCTTGAAAAAGACAAATGTAATTAAGAATAATAATAATTATTATTATTTGTATTATGTTGTTAGTAGAAAATTTAGATTTGCCTCTGTCATTAAGTTTTGCTTTCAGTTATTTCCAACAATATAAGTAATAAATATTATTTCGTTTGCCCTGTTAGATTGTTTCTAGAATACTGAGAGATATGTCAGTAAGTTAAGTAAAAGACAGAACAAAACCTTCACACCCAAAAAATATTAATCGTGGCTTTCTCTGGTAAGAGTACTTATAGGGGTTTTATTTACTTCTTTTACTTTTTAATATTTATACATTTTCTACAAATTTTATTTGCTATTTTTGTGATAAAACATCTGTTTAAAATATAAACTTAAATAATGCTTTTATATTTTCAAATACTCAAAATCCGTATTGCCTACCTTGACTCTTGTTCTGTTCAGCGACTCTGCATGGAGGCCACCATCTGTCTCCTGTGATTTCAAGACATTTAGTTATTTTCTTATGTCAGTTTCCAAAAAAGTTATGAAACATAACAAAAGATCATGTTACAAATTGTTAGTATAAACAGTCCTATATCCTTGAGTATATTAAGATCTAAGGGATACTTACAAACCTATCGTTTATTGACATTTTTACCAAAGATGCTTTTCTCCACTGGATATATAACTTCAACCTCTCATTTTAACTCGTCTTGTGATAGGTTCAAAGATAATGTCAACCTAAATATGAGGTTTACCCAAGTTTACTATCAAAATAATGTCCTCCTTTATTAATGCTTTCTTCCTGCTCCTGTAATGATACTCTGATACTCCTGAGTAATCTCTAACTTGCTATCGCTACTATTAGTTTTATACAATGAATCCAAAATTGAATGTTACTGAACATGTTTGATGAGCTTCTTAAAGATTTGTCAGTTTTTCATGAAATTATATGAGTACATGCATGTGCGCGCACACACACACACACACACACACACACACACACACACACACACCATTTTATTACACGTCATTGCCCTTAAAGTTGCAAGACAAGGATGCTTGGGGTCCCCTTGGACTCTCGCCGACACTTGGGGAGGAGTCTGAACAGCACACCGCAAGAAGCACTATGGGTTGTGCCTGAAGAGAGAGACCTAGGGCCTCAGCTTGCATATTTTAAAAAGGAGCTGGAAGGTGGCAGGGCCACCCTCACTGATGTGGGAGACTCTGTATTTGCAGCTGGGCCTCCAGTCTTGCTGGCACACGAAACGCCCGCTTGGGGAATGCCACCCTCCTTCCAAGGGAGCTTGCTGACCAGCCCAGGTTTCAGGTGGAAGCCTCAAAGGCCCTCTGCTGAACGGCAAGCCTCTTGTAAGGATGCTAATGCTGGGTTCACACAATGGCAGACAAAGAGAGACTGTTACCCTGAATTTAGTGGGTACCCTAAAAATTATGTCTAGTTTTAAATTTTTGAGGGCTAATATAAACAAAGGTCAATACTTGATGAACTGTGTAAAACTGAACCGATAAACCAATGTATCTGAGCTTTTTCTTTCTATTATGAATGATGCTTCATATTAATATAGATTGCCACAAATAAAACATCTGAAGAAACTGTCACTTCAGACATTAAGGGATGTGATTTTGTATTTTATAGCCTTTCTTAGACCAATAGATCCCTGTTATTACCTTATGTCTCCACTTTATTCAATTCAAAATGACATTTAGTGGTACTTAAATTCTATTTTTTAATGCAAAACCAGTTGTAATGTTGTGAAGTTCACATAAATAAATGTCAAAATGGTTACAAAAGACTTCAGCATTACTGTAGATTTTGGTAACTGTGTCATAATACTTGCATGTTTACTCTTATATTGTTTAATGATTTGTGTTTTCATCCTGTCCAAGATATTAAGCTGTAAAGGACTAAAAAGCATTGGAACATAAATAATAGGAAAGAAGAAGACAACAACTTTAGAATTTAATAGCGCTGAATCCTAATTTATCCTTTTAATTCTACGGCCTTCAGTGGATGGCTCAATGACTTTATTTTCCTAAGTCTGGAATGATAGCTTCTTTGTAAACTTAGAACTTCCTGTCACTCATATCCTTCCTAAGATGCCTTTATATAATAGTATCATTTCTTATAATGGAAACCTGTAACTATGTTGCTAGGCAACATTGTAATAGAGACAGCTATCACTTGATCCTATTTCAGTTTTTCCAGCTCAAACCTTTCAATCATTGACAATCTGTTTCAAAATTAATTTCATCCAAGTAGGTATTAAGACAGAGGATGGTAAGATCATCAGAAGCAGTTTCAATCACAGTAAAGCCAAAGAAAGTGCGGCTGGCCTATAAAGAAGTCCCTCCGAATATACCAGGTAAGGAAGGTCTGGTCATCATACTTGAGTATTGCTTTAATTAAACATTCTGTCATCGCAAAACAGAGATTAAAAAAAGCATCGAAATTAGAGAAATAATTCTATATTCAATTCATATTGTTGTCCCTGTTTTAATTAGTAGTGAGTGTCTTGAAGCAATAAACTTTAGTAATTAGTAGGTCAGCAGCAAAGGGTCCTTATAAAAGGGAGACAAAAAGATCAAAGGAAGAAGGTGACATGATATGAGAAGCTGGAGGACACGCGGTGATGCGATGCTGGCCCACAACCTAAGGAACACAGGCAGCCTCAGAAGGCAGAAGGTAAGGAAATGGCTTCTCCCCACAGCCTTCAGAGGGAACCAGCTCTGACGGCCTCTTGATTTTAGCGCCATGAGACACATTTCAGAATTCTAACCTCCAGAAATATAAGAATAAATTTGAAGCCACATAGTTTTAAGCCACATAGTTTGTGGTAATTTGTGACAGCGGTGATAGAAAACCAATACATATTTCCTTGGTACCTACTCCTTCTAAACCCTTGCAGTTGGAGTTCAGAGCTCATGGATTCATACTGTGTCCCTCATATGTGGTCCTGTCACCTCCAAAGCTCTGAAAAGGCAGAGTCTTTTCTTCTTTTATATTTATGATATACCCAGCTCAGTGGTGAGTAGAAGATAGCAAATCTATCATCAGATTATCTATATTCATGTTATAATTAATAACAGAACAAACATTAAAACTACTGCACTTAATGTTTTAACAAAGTCATAATATCTTTGCATTGAAACACACAAAAGTTTTTTTCAATATTACCTTACATTTGCATTTCACAAAATTTAAAAGCGTTCAGAGGTACAAAGTCTCATTTGTTGCTCAAAATAGCTGTGAGGTAGGCTGTCCAAACACCGGTATCCCCCCAAAGCTATAAAGTAAAGGTAAGTCAACAGCCCATACTACAAACCAATCAAACAAGAACCCAGATCCAAGACTTCTAATTAAAAATTTACTCTTCCTTTCATAATCTGATTAAAAATCTAATTCCTTTATCTCACTGTGACAGATATATGAGGTATGATCAAACAATACACTGAATGTTTAAATAAAAAATTTATTACAGTAAAAGACACATTACCATTATCTTCCTCAAAATACTCCCCCTCACTTCGAACACACTTATCCCATTGTTCTTGCCACTTTCTGGAGCTGTTCTGGAAGTCCTCTTTCGTGAGTGTCTTTACTTGTACTGTTGTGTCTGCCTCGGTGTCCTGAATCATTTTGACTTCGGGGAAAAGCTAGAAGTCACACGGTGCCAGATCCGGCGAATAAGGTGGATGAGGACACACCATAATATTTTTATTTGACAGAAATTCCCTTATACCAGAAGCGATGTGTGACATGGACCATTGTCATGATGGAGGATGGTTTACCGTACACTTTAAAACACACCTTCTCTCAACCATAGCTCACACCCAACTGACTGCACTGAACAAGATGAAACTTGTCACACACTGTTACTAAGTTTCAATGCACCGCTTCCTGTATTGAAGATCCCTGCCTTTCCATTGGATGGCACTCAGCAGCAGCATTCACCATATTTGTTGATCACAACAAAAGGCTCCGTGTCACACATTACTTCTGGTACAGCAATTTCTGTCAAATAAAAACATTATGGTGTGTCCCCATCCACCTTCTTCTCCGGATCTGGCACCATGCGACTTCTGGCTCTTCCCCAAAGTCAAAATAACCATGAAAGGAAAACACTTTGAATTCATTCAGGACATCCGAGGCAGCCACGACAGTGCAACTAAAGACACTCATAAAAGAGGACTTCCAGAACTGCTTCAGAAAGTGGCAAGAATGATGGGATAAGTGTGTTTAAAGCAAGGAGTGGGGGAGGAGGGGTATTTTTGAGGGAGATTAATGGCAATGTGTCTTTTACTGTAATACATATTTTTAATTTAAACATTCACTGTATTTATTGATCACACCTTGTATTTTGTTTACATGTTCTAGTTTATGCTCACAATTTACAACACATAGAAAGCATTTTATTAAAAGAATTAGCCTCCCAGCCGGCCGAGTGGCTCAGTCGGTTAAGAGCTCGCTCAAGAGTGTGAGCTCTGAGCAACAGGGTCACCAGTTTGAGTCCCGGCCTGAGCTGAGCTGGCGCTGAGCTGCCAACATGTGGCAGGATGGCTCAGCTAAAAATAAATAAATAAATAAATAAAAATAATAATTAGCCTCCCATGATTATACAACTAATTACTTAGAATCAAAACAATATAAACTAAATTTTGTAATTTAAGAAAAACTGAGTTAAGACTGAATCAATTATCACATAAAATGTATCCTGCATGAGAGTCTTTGGTTTTTGTCAAAGACAAGATAATATTCCTAGGCAAGACTGCGCTATAATGCAAAATGTCACATTGCCAGTAATGTAAGCAATGCATAACAGTGGCATAATGTCTCCAAGATGATGAAATAGAATTTTTCATCCATAAATCCAGGGAGAGATGGAGAGTCTTAATGTATAAGCTAAGAAATATTAGATAATTTTAAAAATGCACACTGTACGCACTAGTCCTGCTGTGATGCACAAAATGAAAGGATGAGTAGTTTTGTTTGGTACCAATAAAAGGTCTGTCCACACTCACGTATACATTCTTATAATATACGTAAAGTATCCTTATCGTTATACTAATTCAATGTATGGGACTCAGCAAAAATTCTCAGGGGAGATGGAGAAGCAACAATGTAAACAAAGCAAAAAGCCAGGACTGCCAATCATAGAAGGTAAAGTGCAGCGTCATTTCAGAAAACGGGCTACTCAATTTATATGAAAAATGAGTGAAAAGAAGCAGCAGAAAACAAGATTATAAAATTAGGTCAGAAGAGGCCTTGACTATCAGACTGAGAGTTTTATATACACATGTTGTGGGCGGCAGAGATTTACAGTGTGTACGTCTGGCATGCACAAGACCATGCTTTAGAAAGATTTTTCTGAAGGAATGTATGCAGGATGACTTGAAAGGGAAAGGATGGGAGATGGGGAGCTGGGGAGTAGTTCAGGTGAGATCAAATGAAGGTCTGATGCTATTTTCATTTTTTGTGGTATAAGAAGTAACAATAACTAATCGGAATACAGCACTGATGACGTACCAAGCAATTCTCCAAGCACTTACATGAGATAATTCATTTAATCCTCACAACTAATTTAAGATTAGCTATTATTTTCATCCCCATTTTACCGGTAAGGAAACTAAGGTCTATGAAAGTTAAAAGATTTAACCAAAGTCACACAATTAAGAACTGATAAGGGTACCAATTTGAATAATAGTAGTCTGACTTTAGAAATCATCACTATACAATACTCATAGATGACAAAAAACACAATTTTGTAAACACAAAAATAGTCCCTTTTGATAGCTATTCAGCAAATTATTTCATTCTACATGTGCATACATGTGTTATGTATTAATTGTTATTATTGCTCTGAAAGAATGCATCTAGGTTCACTTAGAAAGCAGAATAATACTTTAGAAAGAAATAGTGTTCATGGACTGTTGGTCATTGTTATTACTCTTGTATGTCTCCTAACTATTCAATTGTATTTATTGAGCCATTACTATGTGTCCAGCACTCTGCCCTTCACTGAGAGGCTGACACAGTCCTTGCTCTCATGGAGCATAAGTTCTGTGAAGTTTTAGATGCTCTGTGTCCCAGTACTGTTGGTGGACTCACCATACTCTTTATAGAGCAATTGTTACTATATTTGTTTGCATGTTCAAACTGGCATCCTTTTTAGTATTACATTTCAGATACTAACATACTATATTACAGACAAAAGATGCTCAAGGTTATAAAATGGTGAGTCTCAACCACTTTCCATGTTTCGGTGGCTTCCCAAAGCCCACTGGGACTACCCCCTCTCCCCATCGTCTCCGCCTCACGTTCAGAGTGACATGGTGCTAATGCAGCAGATTCTGTGAAGTACACGTTAAAATAATCACAGATTGTATGCAACTGAAAATTGTGAATCGTTCTTAATATTGATTAATTCTACTTACTGAAGAAAGGTCTAATTCTTAGCCACATAAGATAAGGGCTTCTTATGTTAAAAGTTTTATGATATTGAAATTGAACTGCCTAAAATTGTTTTGTCTTTATATTACTTCTTTGGCTACATTCAACTTCATTTGATGAGTAATTGCTTCCTGATAATTTTTTGCTTATAACTAACATACATTTAGGGACATTGAATGTATATGACTTATTGAGCATTTTTTGCAATGAGCATTTTTTTGTATACATCCACAAATTACATGACATTTTCACATCCTACGCAGTATATTCACCTCACTTGTAAACTTTTTCTTAGTGGAATATCCCTTCTTATATATTTGTGAAAGATATATTTCATTTATATATTCTTTATGTTTATTCTTTCAATTTAGGGCACACAGAAAGCATTTTATGAAAAAGATTATGAACAAATGTATGACAAATGTTTTAAAAATGTTTTGAAGAAACAAACATCTGAAGCTTCATTATTATGCACATATCTAAATCCTGAAGACTTCATTTATTTCCATAAATTTTTAATATGTCACATTGCTAGGCTATGCAAATTCAGTAACAGAAGCCTCATAGCTCAAAAGGAGTAGTGAAAATTACTCCTGTCAGAGCTAGGCAGTCCCTGAGCCTTGATGTACAAATAACTTTCCCAGTGACTTTACCAGCTGCCTGGAACTACTCAATTAGGAAAGAAACCATGATTATTTTGTCTTCCAGAATCGCATTTTATATAATAGAAAGTAAGACACAAGTAATTGTCCCTCATTATCTCTCTTTACAGAGTCTTGATTTGCATATGGCTAGTGTACCATTTAACAACTGCTTCATCCTTTTATGCATCTAAAAATAGCTATTGAAACATTATACACCATCATTTTGTACCAGACCAGGCAAGTCATTCGTGAAAGAACAAATCCTTCCGTGAGCAATGTCACGTAATCTAGTACACATTAGGAAAAAAATGAATGATTGTGAGTAACAGGCCCATAGAGACAGCTACACTTTTTTATAAGTCTAGAAAAAAAGAGAGTGAAAAAAAATTAGGTGTCTGATACATCAATTTTCAAGAAGATATTAAAATATTTACTTTGTTTTGAGGATAATTTTTACCCTGTGAATATTTCACATCACTTCTTAATATGAGAGAAAAAAATGACCTTCACTCAACTCATTTCCACCAACAGCATATTAGAAGAGGAGACATTATATGACTAAACAGCAAGAAGTTTCCTATCTAAAAGCAGTTTCAGAGATGGAAGGAAATTACATTCCTTTCCCTTTATAAGCCCATTTCTAATCACTAACTTCTGCAATCAGGTCTGAGGGCGATGGACTGTGGAATTGCGAAATTTCATTTTCCAGTAAACTGGTCATAAAAAGCACGCCAAAGAAATTCATTAATTTCTCTTCAGAAGTAACAGGAGGAAACAAACTTCTGTCTGAGTGGCAGTTACCTAGGCTTACAAAGCACAAATGCCAGGGGTTCTGCCTAAATCAGCCAACTAAGGGAATAGAAGCTTGGCTTGTTAGAAACTTTTCCACAAGGACCAACTTTTCTATAGGGCATGACTCACATTGGAGACTCTCTCAGTTTTGGTTGGGTTACCTTAAAGGATTGAATAATTATTCTGAATAAATGCATGGTTTTATTTGACTCTATCTTAAAATGAGTTTCCCAGTGAGCTGTGTACCGTGTCTTATCTGCTCTTCATGGTGGTCCTGACTTACCAGCTCTTCATAGGATCTTAGGGATCCTCCTTTGTTCTCTCACAGCAAGCATCTTGTTCTTGATTCTATTATAGTCCTAAACCACTCTATATTTATTTCCTTATGTCTCAATAGAGAATTCCAAAATAGAAATTTCTCCAGGCATGGATACTATCTTCTGTTCATTTATCCCCATATCTAGCACAGTGTATTATTTGGGGTTTTGCCCAAAGTCAACTTTGAGTCAAGGATTCCAGTGCCTGTTGTTTATTTGGGCTGTGCAGAGAACTCTGTTAGGAAAATGGGGTAAAAATTGATACAGGGCAGAGGGAGTTATTAAGTGGTGAACTACTAAGTGGACTACTCCATGTTAAACGTTAGGGAAAACTTGATAAAATGGTCCATAAACCAGCGCTCAGAATTATCCTTCCCAAGGAGGGCAGGAGTTGGGTAACTGAACACAGACTGCTGAGAGTAACTGATGGAGGGCCGCCGAGTCCTTGACACTCCCAGCCTGCTGCCCGGCAATCGCGGGCACCATAGGTTTTGGGAGTTTACAGAAAAAGAGCAGGAGGTCTCATGTCTGCAGATATTGGCACTTGAAAGTCCACCAGAACACCAAAAGGTTCAAGCGATATGCAATACGTAGTGGACATTAGAGTCTGCATTTTGTACTGCTCAGACCCACGCATGCCTCAAGGTAAATTCACGGTGTCCCGTCACTGCTGCCTTAACATAGTTAGCTGCCAGTCACAACTTGCGGGGAGGGGAGACATAATAAGGGCGAGTTCATGGGACAAATTACGGTTCCCACTGCTGCTGCTGATACTCATCTGCCTCCTCTAACACCCATTCCAGAGTCCCCTCCCTGTCAGCCAGCACTTCTGTTCTGGAATGCTTGTCTGATGGCGTCCCTCCCACCTCACACTGGGGAGTTGAAGTCCCTTTCTAGCCCAGCAGGCTGGCGGTGGTGCATGTGCCCCTTTGCGATTATTCCTGGACACAGAAGCATAGAAGAGTTGCCCAAGGAGGCCGCCTTCCTACATCACATAGCAGCGGCCTTTCCTCACGATACTCAGGGTCAGTTTCCTGTGACATAGGACTTGAACTCCCTTTGGGCCTGCTGGCCTGCTGACCAGCAGGAGCAGCAGTGACACTCACTCAGGGTGCCAGTGGTGCTGCCCCGCTCTGCCTCCCTCCTCCCCATTTTGCTCTGCAATGCCTCCTCGACCAGGGGTGTTCCTTCGTGATGATCAGTGAGTCACAGAGACCCCCCATCCTGTGCCTGGTCCACGGGACATCTACCACCCCCAGCCCGGCTGTCTTCTCCCACGTATGGAAGTGTTGTTATTTCCAGTCCCTGACCAACCTGCTAAGCCACACGCGGATGCTCAGGCTCCGTGAACATCTTTAGCTCAGGTCAGCTCTTCTTCTACACAAGTCTGGCTCTGCCCCCTGAGATACACTTCTCTCCTCACTGTATTCTCCTCACATGCAGCAGTCTGTTGACATGTAAGCTAATGACAATCTGTCTTCCTAGCCATGAGAAAGAAGGCTTTAGTTTTTCTCTTTTGTCTTGGGGAGACAGAAGTAGAAGGTATGTGCACTAACTTTGGGCCTAATTCGAAGTGTTTCCTCGCAATTGGATGACGGGTCGCTCTGCATCTGAGTGCCTCTGGGGCTTGGCGGTGTTGGGAACACAGAGTCAGGAGGGGCAGGCAGTTCTGGTAGCACAGTCGCTTAATGCGTCCTGTTCAGTTGCCCGGCGTCTACCGGGTTGAATAGCAAGACAGGGTCTGCTTTTAGAACACTGAATTCTTCATCGTTGAGCTGGCTTCTCCTTGCCCTGAAAACCCCAGGGTCTGAGATTTTTAGTGGGGATTGCCAGAGGTTTTAACATAGCATTTTAAATGTGCCAGATAACTTTAAATTGACAGTTTTCCAAGCCATGCAATAAATGGAGTAGAACAATTTTCAAGTGTGGGACATACTGTCTTCAAGATAAGAAGAGGCATATCAAGCTCAATGCCTTTTTCTTAGTAGCAATAGCTTGTTCTTTCTCTGGGAGGAGATACCTTGGCACACCCCTAATCTCTGGACACTTAAAAACTCCAATTGTGTGACACATCCCTGAACATCTTTTATGATTTATGTTATACCCTATGACACATATGGTTTCAGCAGAGCATCCAGTGTACTTGGCACTTACTTTTCTCCAGGTCATATTAATAGGGTGCCCTCAATATAGCAGATCAGTGTGATGCAATGTGAAGTGACCAGATGGTCAAGGTCCCTTTTGACTTTATTGTGACAAGGGACAAGGAAGTTAACATAGTCACATGAAAAACTGTGAATCTACACTGCTATTTATCCCAGGTGAATGTAAATGATTCTGATTCTTCATGACAGAGGCTGAAAGAATGTATCTGCTAGACCAATAAAGCCAGATACCAAGTCCCAGAGATTACGTCACATCTGAGAGTAAAGATACCAACTACAGCACAACAGCCGTGATTAGGACTACCACTTAGAACCTCTTTCACATTAAGCATTCATCCAAACTAACTACCACAAAGAGGAAATCATTGATATATACTTTTGTAATTTTCAACAAACATCAAAACCCTCCATAGTTAAAATGACTGGTATTAAAAAACATAGGCCTATTTTCAATATTTACAGAAACATTAATGATAACAAAGATTTCTGACAGATGAATAAGAAAAAGATGAAAATTCCTAAGGAAAAGCAGCCAGAGACCATATACAGTTAATTTGCAAAAGAAGAAGAGCAAACAACTAAACGCCTGTAAAACAACAGCCACTGTGCATAGCATCAAAGAAATCGTTTTAAAATCTTCAAATCAGAATTATTACCTTTTTTTCTGGCAAAATGACATAGATCAACAAAAAAAGCAGATTAGATGGTCATCCTGACAAATGGCACTCTTAAACCGTGGATGAAGGCTGTGATGCTGCATTCCTTTTAAGCAGTGTTGGGATAAGTATCAAAATCTTTAAAAGCATAAAACTCTGATATGGCAATCCCAATTTCAAAAACTTTACTTATGGAAATAAAGTAGATGTTCATAATTATTTATCTCTAAGGATGACCAACATAGAGTTATAAAAATAACTCTAACAATTAAAAAAGAAACAAAAACAAAATCTAGGAACACAGGAACAATTACATGTCCAGCAATTCACAACGTCTACGTATAAATTATGCTACATTTACATAATGTATATCTACATAGTTATTGAAATGATTCTATGGAAATACATTAAATTATATAAACAACTATAATTAAGTACAAAACTTTTTTAAAAAACATGGTGTGTATATATGTTATATGTATGTGTATACACACATACACACACATATGTGTATCACCAAACTTATATAGGTCTACTTGATATCTTCATTTGAATATTTAACAAACACCTTTTGAATATGCTGTTTTAAACAAAGAAACTGTTGGGCCAAGTTCTCCTCCTAACATTTTTTTCTACCTTACCCCTTCTCTGTAAATGGTACCACAGTCCACCCAACCTAGGTGCATTCTGGATTCCGTCCTCTTTTCTTAACCCCTTCCTCTCATCCATCCCATCCTGAAGTCTCAGGACTCACCTCTAAAAGCCTAGCCAGTCCTACCTCCTTCTCTTCATCTTCACGAATGCTCTCCCAATCCAAGCCTCCTCCTCCTCTCATCAGGACTAAAGAACAGCCTGCCCTTCAACTTGGCATCTGGTCCTCTCCAGGCCACCCTGTTCCATGCTTTACCCCGAAGTTACCATTTTAAAAGAAAATCAGAAATAGCACTCTTCTGCTTAATAATGCTTTAATTACCTTTTATTTAAATTAAGATAAAATCTAATTTATTTGAGTTTGGATTTTATTTTAACTTGAATGAAAAGTATACCATACGATCTAGCTACCTCACTTCTGGATATATATCCAAAAGAATTAAAATTAGGATTTCTAAGAGATATACCTGCACCCCCATGTTCACTGCAGCATTATTTACAGTAGCCAAGATATGGAAGCAACCTAAATGTCCATCGACAGATGAATAAAGAAAATGTGGTATTTACATATAATGGAATATTATTCAGCCATAAACAAAAAGAAATCCTACCATTTGCAACAACATAGATTAACCTAGAGAGCATTATACTGAGGGAATAAGCCAGTCACAGAAAGACAAACATTGCATGATTCCATTTAGATGAGGTATGTAAAACAGTAAATCTCATAGAAACAGGGAGTAGAATGGTGGTTGCCCGGAGCTGTGGGGGAGGGGAAACGGAGCATTGCTGTTTAATGGTATAAAGTTTTAGCTATGCAAAGTGAATAAATTCTCCAGATTTACTGTACAGCATCGCCCCTTCCAGTGCTATATTGTGCACTTAAAATTTTATTACGAGGATAGATATCTTAAGTGTTATCATAATAAAAATATTTGCAATAAAATAAAAACCAAACTTCTAACCATGGTCTATATAATCTGGCCCAATTACTTTTCCATTTTCATCTCATTATCAATCTCTCCCTTGCTCAATATTTCCCATAATTTTTTATGTTTCTTTTCTTTGTCTATCTGTTCCATTACATTGAAGCTTAGACCAACTGTAGAGATTTGCTTTTTTTTTTTTTTTAATGCTGCCTGGAAATTTTCTCTCGCGCATGGCCCCTTCTCATTATTTGGACTCTATTTCAAACACATCCTCCCCCTTTCCTGACCACCCAATTACATATACACCCTTCACCCTTCCCCGTCATGTTTTCTGTTATCCTGTTTTGTTTTTATTCTTCCTAGTACATTATAATTATCAGATATTCTGTGTTGTTACATTATTTTACTTTCCGTTTCCTTCCTACCATGATGTAGGCCCCAAAAGCAGGAGGTTGACTGTCCAGAACAGTGCTTGCACATAACAGGGGCTTGGTAAATAGAATATATAAAGAGCAGAAGTACTGAACATCAATATGTTAGCAGAACTTATATACGCGTAGTGAAAAAATAAATAATTTTCCCTTCTTTACCCTGTCCTGAATTTTCAAGATTTCCCTCACTCAAAACACATTATATTTGTATAAAGCAAAATTATAAAAAGTGTGCAAGTAATTTAAAACTTTCAAAATGCCTTAACTTATTCTCCTAGTTAAAATCTTGTATACTGAATTTAACCTTTTTTAAAAAAGTACTTTGAAATGTCTCAACAAAAGAAAATAACAATTTGATGTACTTGATGACTTCTAAGACATTTTTCAGACATTGTGATCAAACTGTATAGGAAATGTTAAATCCAGAAGATGAAAAACATAAAATGACTTTGCATAGACAATATCATCTGGATTTTCCTTTTAAAAGTTCCATATAATGTCCTCACTGTGGTTTCTCTTGTGTTCCAATGAGTTGAGGGTAAGAATATGAATCATTATTTGGGGATTTCCATTCATTCACTTCAAATAATCACAAATTGATTCTGCAAGAAAAATAGGATAGTGCAAATAATACAAAAGTGTTATGAAATGAAATGAAACCTCTCTTTTTCTTTCCTTCTTTTCTTGGATCTGGAATTGTGTGTCTTGATTTGCACTGCGTATTTTCCAGCTTTCATGAAGTGACATAAACTTAATGGGGAAAAGTTGTGGCAGTGGAGCCTGAGCTCAAGTCTGTGAAAATCATTATTGGCGTTCTAATTATTGACACGCGCCACATTCCTTGGCCAAATGTGTAATTAAGATTGTCCAACATAATGAATCATTAATTTCACAGAAATACAAATTAGGTCCCAAAGGTAATACATATTTACAAAGCGAGTCATTTTTCCATCCTTAATAGCAATTTGAGAAATAAAGATTTAAAAAAATAATATAAGTAAAACATATTGCTATATTTCTGGTGATGTGATTTTTTTATCTGTAAAATGTATTTTCCTTGTATGAAAAATTACAGCCCTGTATGTTCTTCAGAAAAAATTTTGACATACGTATGAAGATGAAATAATTTAAAAATAAGAATCATTTTATCTTATAAAAGCTTCGTATTCACAGGAATATTTTTACATCTTAAGTATCAATTACCTGGCTTCTCATTTGAATATTTGTTAATTTGGTCTAATAGTTGCATCACTTTGTATTTGTGCTCTATAATACGGAATTCATGCTGTATAATATTAAGAAAATCAATAATGGATAGAGCAGAGGAAGAAGTATAAAAAATGCATCTCAGCAAGACTGTTCATGGATGTCAAAACAAATCAGCAAGAGTACAGAAGGCACTGTTTCAATTATATTTCGAGTGAGGGCAGGAGAATTGGGAGGGAATTAGGTTCCTCTCCTTTATTGCTTAAACTATAAAACTATGAAGCATTAAATGTCTTCTGGGAGCTCACCCAATTTTTAGAAAAATAAGGCTTGATTTTTTGGAATTTGATGCATTCCTTTCCAGAATATAAGTTTATCCAGCGTTAGTGTGCTACATAAATGCTGGAAATGGTAAAAGAGAAAGGGGAGGAAAGCCAATGAAATAAATGATGATGAAAAGACCATGCACCAGGGCCATACGCACTGATAACACTCATTTTGAAAGGTAATATTTAAGTAAGCACAGAAAATGAGCCACTGGAGAATTGAGATTAAAATTAAATCACATGATTGTTCAATAATTATTTGAATAGAAGCTAAACATATTTATTAGTAAATGCAAATGATTCATTTAATTAGGCATCAACAAATGAGGTCCAGCAGTGGATGCCACGCTGCTTCGTCTTGACAGATTTAAATTATTGAGGTCCAACATCTTAGCGATATTTCTCTGAGTTTCTTCTATAATCACTCACAAGAAATATGAGTTTAAAACTGTTTTTAAACTACATTTTCTCATTACCCCAACTGAGTATTTTGAGCATTTTACCTTATTTTTTCTTATTAGTCAAAAGGCAACAATGTATTTATCAATTATGCAATAAATTCAATCAACATTAAGTAAAATTATAGTCTAAATATCTCATGCTATCTGTGGTGAGACGTCATTTAAGGTCAACATATTTATAATGAAAAATATTGTTGAAACATTTCTGACGCCTGGAAATTGGTGATGAGTTTAATTCAAAGCAAAAAAAAGATTTTTTTTTTTTGTAACTCATAGAATTCACATCCTACAAAGGGAAGGGAAAATATATGCATATTTATATATAATTGATGTAACATATTTTGTATCATTTGCTTTACATATTTTATTTCATTAAAATTTCCCAATAAAGGTAAAACAATGAGTTTTGAATAAATAGTTTGAATAAATCGTGTTCATGAGACTAAGCGAAGTGCTCTAATTTACACAGCTACTAAGTGGCAGAGCTGAGATTTAAAGGACTAAGAATCTCACATTACTTATCCTAAAACAATCTAACACAGAGGTGGAAAATACTTCTTTTGATCCATATGGTAAGTTCTAACCCTGTTTATTCAACTTCCTACTTTACGTCATAATTGGCTATCTCACTCTCAGTAGGTTCCATAGTGAAAAATCCCTACAACACGCCTAACCCATTTTTTTCTCCAACATCTCCGACCTCAGGAAGTGGCACCACATTGTGTCCAATTGAGTAAATCTAAAATTTCACTCTCAACTCCTTCTTCTTTCTAAATTCCCAAATGAAGACAACACTTATTATTTCTGTCTCCAAAAATCTTTAAATATCTTAACTTCCCTCTGTTCCCCATTTCTACCCCTATGTCTATTAAATGAATGGCATTATTTGCAATTACAAATTTAAAAGTCTACTGAAATAACAGCTCTAGACAAGTTAAACAATCATATAATCTATTAAAATTCTTAACTTTTGATTCTTAAGTCACAGTTTCACTAGCTGTTAAAACTATTAAAATATTTCTAAGCATAGATATGTTTTATTTAAGAATTAAATTGCCTTTCATTTCAATAATAAAATAATAACTTGTGATCATTCTAAACTCATCTATAAAGAAACTTAAAGACAATGCTTTTGGTTGAAATTAAGATAATTACGCGGAATAAAATTTATTTCAAATTTTTAAAATTCTACTTTAAAATTATAATAGTATTGACTATGTTTATTTTGGTGTACAAATGAATTTTAATGCATCTATAGATTTGTTTGACCTCTATCAAAATTAAGGTCAAAAGGAAAAGTTTGTGCCTTTTTATTTTTAATCTGTGTGCCATGGCACAGGTATACCAGAGTTTATTTATTCACCCATTAAAGGATATTTGGGTTGTTTCCAGTTTGGGGCAGTTATGAATAGAGTTATAATAAATATTCAGGAAGACATCTTGTTATGAATATAACCCAGAAGTGGGATTGCTGGGCTATATGGTAGTATATGTTTATATGTTTAACTTTGTAAGAAATTGCCGAAACTTTTCCCACAGCAGCTGTACTATTTTGCACTTTCACCAGCAATGCAAATCCTGGCCATCACTCAGTATGATCATTCCTGATATTCCAAGTGAGCGTCTGCTCACATTTCCCAGTCTGAAAAGCTTCCTATGGTAGTTCTTTCACATGAAGTCTAATGCCAAGAAATTCTCCCAATTTTCCTTCAAGAAAATGCCTTAATTTCATCCTGACACTTGAAGACTATTTTCCTTGGATATTGAATTCTGGTTCTATTTTAGCACTTGGAAAATATATGACTTGAAAAATCCTTAAAGAAAAGTGGAGTCACAATGGTGTAATACTAGGCAGTTGTGAAGTAATTATTGAAATGGAGCTTAAAAACTTTAATCAGGGCCAGCCGAGTGGCTCATTGGTTAAGAGTTGGCTTGGAGAGTGAGCTCTGAGCAGCAGGGCCTCCGGTTTGGATCCCACATGGGCCACTGACACTGTGCCCTTCACAGCTAAGATGGTGACCAACAGCTCGACCAGGAGCTGGGCTGCTGTGAGTCGCTAGCGACAGCGTAGGCTACAGTGAAGCTGCAGGGGCTGCCATGAGCTATCATGAGTGGCCAGCAGCTGGCATGAGCTGCTGGCAGCCAGTGTGAGCTGCCAAGAACCACCATGAGCGGCCGTCCAGAGGCCGGCAAGCGACTGCTTCACCCAGGAAGAGCGCAATGATGATACCAACATGGGCCAGTGAAGCGACATCCTCCCAAACTAGACTGAAGAACAAAAGGACAGCAACTTGTCTGTTCCCCTTCCCCGATTCCCCAGTGCTGTTCCCTCCCCCAATTTCCCAATAAAATCTTAAAATGAAACAAAACCAAAAAAAAACTTTAATCAGAAAAAAGATAGATTTAAAAGGATAAGGACAAGTCATTTTTGTACATAATTTTCAGCATTCAGTAAAAATTCTATTCAATAAAAATAAGTAAATAAAAATAACCATTGAAAAAAACCCAGATAATTAAAAGAGACCCACAGTTTATCTGGATATTAAAACTACCAGACATTAAAATAACTATGAATAATAATAATATAACCAAGAAAATATATGACAAAATAAAATCTAAAAAAGGAATGCAAAGAAAGAGAACAAAAATACACAACTAACTAAGAATTCAACAGATGGATTAAAGAAGATTAGACTCAACAAATGAGTCTTAGTGAATTCAATGTCGGAGCAGAAATATTCAGACTGAAGCAAAGATGAATTAAGAAGGAAAATGAGAAAATAAGGTAAGAGACATGTGTGTCACAAAGTAAAACATCTAAGAAATGAGATTGGATCCCCACAAAACAACCGAGCCAAAAAACTACATGTTTAGGGAACCAAATATTTTATGAGTTGGAAGCAAATCTGTTGAAACTTTGCCCTGAAATGAGACGTCATCTTTATTATCCTGGACAGTGAAACATCTGCCCTTTACTCAACAAGGAGACACTATCTCTTTCTTCCAAGGCTGTTCACTATATAAACTCTTTGAAGCTTGTCCATCACAGAGGTATCAGTGCCATTACTTATAAGCTGTACAATAACACAAGAAACCTGGGGAAAACTAGCTGCCAGCAAATGAAAACTTGAATAGTCCAATAGTCCTATGAGTGTGAGAGAAGTTGAACCCATAGTACTTGTCTCTAAAAGAAAGCTTAGACCCAGATGGCTTTCCTGGTAAGTTACTCCAATATTTTAGTAATTTTACACCAACTATAGAGAAAATAGTAACAGAGAACATTTCACTCTGTAATGATATCAGCATATTGCTGATACAACACTAATGTGGGCATTGCAGGAAAAGATAATTAGAGGGTGATCTTTTTTTATTAAACATATATGAAATAACCTTAAGCAAAATATTAGCAAATCTCCAGTCATGTATTAAGAGAATATGAGTTCAGGGGAAAGTTGGGTTTTTCTAAACAAACAAACATTGTGGTGACATTCAAAAGATCAATTACCATATTGATGAAATAAACACAAAAAATACTTAACATCTTGAGGAATTCAGAAAATCCTTTCATAAATTCAACAACCTTTCATGAAAAACTCTTAGCAAACAAAAAATAGTAACGTCCTTAAATCAAGGCTTGTTATAAAACTAATATGCAGTATTTTAGTTAATGGTGAAATATAAAATGATGCTTGCTATTGCTAGTTTTGTTTTGGTTAGTAACATAAAGTAAGAGATAGGGAAAATACATAAGGATTATACAGAAAAAAGTAAATTGCACATTTTCAGAAATAAAACAATGGAGTACATAGAAAATCCAAAAATATCTACAGATAAACTATTAGAATTAATAGTAACTTAGGCAAGTTTCATAGGTAAAAGAAAATGTAAAAAACCTATATTTATTGTGTATACACTACATTACAAATATAAAATTTGACAACAATACAATTGTTAATTGCTTCAAAAATCAGCTGCATAGGAATGCATCTAATAAAATTATAAAATTTTTAAAGAAAAAGGTTTATGAAAATGCTGAGTGAAATTAAAGAGGGCCTAAAAATGGTAAGATATATTATGTTTATTTAATTTGGTTAAGATGGCAATTTTTTAAAAAATAATCTATTGTGTTAATGTAATCTCATGCAAGGTTCCAGCAAGGTAGGTGTGTAGGTGTGTAGGTGTGTGTGTGTGTGTGTGTGTGTGTGTGTGTGTGTATGTGTTTTCACAGACAAATTAATTCTCTAAAATTCAAATAGAATGCAAAAGGCTAAAAATAAAGATAATTTTGAAGAAAAACACATTTGTATTTAAACCATAAAATAACATGACTTATTAAAAAGCCTTATAAGCAAGACAATATCATAATAATGAAAAATAATAGACTAATTTCAGATGCATTGTGAAAGACAATATGATAATATGGCATAATATAATGATCATGGGTAAGACAAGGGACAAGATTTCCTAAAAAGGAAAGACATCATTAGCATAAGAATACAGCCTTGATAAGGTAGGTTTCACTAAAATTAAGACTCTCTGTTCATCAACACGTCATTAAGTGAAAAGGTAAGTCAAAGTGGGAGAAGAGTTGCAAACATATATGTAATATAAGGTTTGTATCAGAATATACAGAGGACACCAAAAAAATGTATACACATTTTAAGAGAGGAAAACTGTATTAAAATTGTAATACTCAATATATACCGATAGCGAAAGATGAATACAAGTCACGTTTGACTTCTGCAATTACAAGAGGTGCTCAAAGTGGTTACCATCAGTGTCCAGACACTTCTGATTATGGCAAACTACTGCTTGAGCAACATTGACCAAAGTGTCTACTTGTATACATTTTTTTGACACCCCTGGTATAAACAACTGCTACAAATCAATAAGAAAAAGATAGACAACTTAATTGAAAATACGCAAGACATAAACTGATAAATATAAAGAAGCAAATGAAAGGTTATTATTGTCATAATTCTTTAAGGAAATGAGAAATCAAAGAATAAGATTTCACTACACAGCCTCCAGAATGGCTAAAGTTAAAACACAAACAACAATAATAGGCCATGTAGGTGAAAGGGGAAGCAAGCCTCTCCCACAGCTGGTGGAAATGTACTTTACACAATCACCTAGGCTCACTATTTGAACTGCCTACTAAAACTTGACATGCACATACCCATACGAGTACTTCTACCCCTAAGATAATTTCCCAAGAGAAATGTGTCTGTATGTATGCACACCAATAGCTGTAGAGGGGAATGTTCATAGCCACATTATTTGTAATATTCAAATACTGGAAAAATCTAAATGTCTATCCATATTAGAGAGGATGAGCTGCATAGCATGCCATAGAATCCTGTACAGCAACATGAAAAACGAACGAGGGCTACAGGCAACTACATGGAAAGAACTTGGTCCCATTTTAAATATGTATTCCCTCGTCTTAGAAAAAGAAAATAGATTTGACATTCGTTTTAAATTATGTACTTTATATCAAGCACATTAGAGATTGGTTAGGGGAGTTATTAGATCCTTAGATGATGTCATCCCTTCATATTTAATAGCTCAAATTATAGAAAATGTCTGGTGCTGATTCACTGTATTTCCCACTGTTTCTCACTGTGATGAATGGCATATAAATTGCTAATACAGTCTACTAAAAACACTGGATTACTTAAGGTTGCTTGGTTAGTGTCTCTGGTAATCATTTTTTTACTTATCACACCTACATACAATTTCAGAATATCTTTTGTAAAGCAGAAGTTGAGTCATAAAAATAGATACCGTTACTCCAAACTAAGAGTGTATTAAAACACATTTTGATTAAGCAAATATAATGCAAGTGTTAATGACTGGTATAGAATGATTGACCAAAGATTAAAGTGCAGTTTTCTGCTTTAACAACTAAAATGAAAAGGAACATCGGTTGTCAGTGGAAAATAAAATGGCAAGCAAATGAGCTTGTAAGATTCTACGTTAACTTTCTCAAAGGTGTGTATTGTATTCCTCATTCTTTTGGAAGCTCATTTAAAATAATTATACTGGGCTGGCCAAGTGGCTCAGTTGGTCAAGAGCTCGCTCAAGAGTTTGAGCTCTGAGCAACAGCGGTTTGAGTCCCGGCCTGAGCTGAGCAGCCGCTGAGCTGCCAACAGGTGGCAGGATGGCTCAGCTAAAAAATAAATAAATAAATAAAATAATTATACTTAATTTTGGAATTCACTGAAAACTAACTTGTAGTGGATTCTTAGATGATTAAGTTTAACAAGGATCAGATAAAAAACTAGTCATAATGGTGAAAATGGATACATTTATATATACATATACATGTATACATACACACACACACACACACACACACACACACACACACTTGTATATACAGTATTGATAGGTATTGATAGAGCTATATAAATATATGTATAAGCCATTGTGTGTATGTAAATGTATATCCATTCACCTACATGTCTTGTTGCTTGCACCTGAGATGTCAGAAGCATTGCTTTATGTAAAGGACTTTACATAATTGATAAAAATAAATAGATATTTTTGAAAGTAGTATTTGAACATATTTTCCATGATAATCTTTATTAGCTAGAATATATCCCATCTTATGTCTTCTTGAGGTTGAAATCCTTAAGTCACCTTTCATCAGCCAAATTTGGGGGAATAAGCACCTGATACAAATCATTGCTAATATTTATTGAAGTCTAGCTATTCATCTTTACCTCTGCTCATGATACGTTCATGAGCTCTTATCAGAACTACTGTTATTAACCCCTCCCAAAAGATGGGATCATCGCTTTATGCATTTAACTCAATGGCTACCGATGAGGGTAAACAGGATAAAAAATATGGTGATGGAACAAGATCCCAGCCATGATGAAGCTTGCATTCTTGTTGGGGGTGGGACAAATCAGGAGGAGATGAGTGCCATTTGGGAGAAAAATAAAATTGTGAAAAAGGAGATTATAAAATTAACTCAATTAATTAATTAGCTTATCAGTAAAACCAAAAATCTCCCCTTTTTCAAACATAGAGCAGCATAAATAAACAAACAAACATAGAACTTTTTTAAAAGACATGGTACTTCAAGAAATCCAGGTAATTATAACTCATTGCATTTAGTGTAGAACCCTTAAAAAGACTCTAAGCATATAAAGAAATTTAAAACACAGTTCCCTTGCCCTTAAAAAGCTTAAGTCCGCATTGCATGGCATCATTTAAAAATCCCAGGAGTCCAGGCTTTCCGTTGCTTTGAGGCACACAAACTGAGAAGCAAATACAGTGAAAACCAGGCCCATCAGCGCCCAGGGTGGGTCACCACTCAAAACAAATGTTTTATTTGGATGGCTTTCGATATTTGCAGAAAACACTTTTTCCTTTATTTAAAATTGGATGGGTATCCCAAGTGAAACTGACTTTCAGTAGCATTTGACTTTTAGCTAAATAAAATGAGTTCTGCAAAATACAACCAAGAACAGTCATTTTGACTGAAGCCAGTGTGGTGGGAAATCAGACGCCCTTGAGGTCTTTCAGTTTTGTGTGATTGCTTGTTATCAAAGTAGCTTTTAAGGCCTGATTCTTGAAGATCTCTATCTAAAACAGATTAACTTTACTAAGTCTTCATGTGGAAAGCTTTGTCTAAAAAAAGCTCATTTAAAAGCCTAGCCATAATTACTTTTATTCTATTGAAGCCTAAAATGCCTCAGAAAATTCTTTTTCTTTCCTTTTTTTTTTCCCCCCCAGAAAGAGACCATTATAGGCCCATTAATCCATACACGAAGCCTATCATAAAGTCAGCTATGAGGAGTGGCTTTAATTAGTTTGCCACCAAAAAAGATTTCCTATTTGGTCACTCTTACCCTGCATTTGAATCATTCTGTCAGAAACCATGACAAGGAAGGCTATATTCTTCTATTTACTTCATGCACAAGTTTTTGCATTCATTGTGAGTTCACCTTAAACTACAACTTTGGATCAGTTCTTCGTGGATATTCAAATTTGACAAGTGATTTTCAGATGGGAGTAATGGAATCAAAAGAACATTGGGGGAGGAAATTCACTAATGCGGTATCAAGTGTCTTCTCTTCATGCTAGTGGACCAGAGTGCCCACTCGGGAAGCATTTGACTAAAAGCTCCATCTTTTGAGAAACTGACCTCTCAACATCAGCTGAGCAGTAAATGCTTTCATGTGTGATAAAAGCAAAGACTCTTATTTTGTGCCCCAGATGATTAAGAAAAGCAAGTCTTTCATACACAATTCTAGTGGAGAGATTGAAAGCATCAATAGTTCGGTCAGGAAGGCCATAGAGAAAAACATGAGAACACACAGAAGATTAAATTACTTGAAGGTTGGATCTTACTGCATCACAGAGTAAAGTCACATTTTCTCTCCTTCTCCTACATTCTTCTCACAATGATAGAGCACTGTTCTGGAAATCATGATTTGACTATGTGGCTATAAAATCTATAAATAAGATACTGACTTTTTTAGTGCTCATTAGCTTGCAATATATAGATAAGAACACCTGATAATGTTATAGTCATCCATACTATGTATTTTTTCAAGTAACTTCATAATGGAGTTGCAGTTATTCAAAATTTTACAAGCATAATTAACAATTACCCTTTATGATTTGAAGCAAAGTTCTAGTTTTATATGTACAAAGTTCCACTCATAGAGAAAGAAAAATAAAATAAGCAATCTTTCTTTAGCATCTCATTATCTATTCCAAATCATTGTAACTACTGAGCCCATATTGCTGCCAAAAGAGAATTCATGTTGATATAGCATTTAGTAGTCAGACAGCCACTTCACACACACCTTCTCTCCAAGTCCTCCAAACAGAAATGTCACCTGTGGAGAGGAACCAAGGGAAGTTTGCAGTTTGCAAGGAGTTTTTAGCAATCTGAGCTCATTATCTCCATTAACTTTCATTAAAATGTTATATTCATAAGTTGTTATAAAAAATTGAGCCAAGACTTTGATGTGCATATAATGCACATGATACAACAGTAAAAAATTGTTTATCAAAAAATTCCAGGAAAATGTTTAATAAATTGAAAAGAATATTTATATCACCTAAAAGTAAAAAAATATATATTATCTGGAATTTTTTTTGAAACTTCTATTACCTTAAAAAATTTTTAAATGCTCCAGATTTTTCACCTCTTCTATGTCTCCACTTACAATACTTGCACAAAAAATTCCAAAAATTGGTCACACCCCTAGCTAAGATCACATTATAAACTCATACTTTGAAAGTGTTGCTCCTTCACCTTAACAAATAAGAATGATATATAAAATACAAAAGCAGAAAATATTAAAAACCTCTCCCACGCTCAAAACAATATAATTAGTTCCATGAAACCAAAATGGAAAATAAATGCTTAGCACTGAAAAGAACTGAAGCTACAGGTCTTCTAGATTCTGAGTTCAGGAGGAAAAATAGAACATTTAAAATATATATAAAAAATAGTTACTGAAATTAAAAATAATCTATTAAGGGAATTAACTCTACAGTAGAGTTTCCACAGTAGTAAAAAAAAAAAAATGTAGTGATTTGAAACATAACATGGAGGAATGAACCTAGCAAAAAGCATTCAAAAGCAAAGCAATAATAAATATGCAGAAGTTCATAAAGATAAAAACATTAATTTAAAGTAATTCAAAAGTGCAGTGAAATGATGGTAGAAAAGTAAAACTCAGGGAGGTAATAGCTGAGTTGTCATATTGAAAATCCATCATGATTATTAAGCAGGATAATTTGTTTAAAAATATTTTACCTCTATTCATCATAGTGAAAGTGTAGAAAACAAACAAAAAAAAAATAAAGGGAAAACTCAAAAATACTTGAGGGTAAAGATCACTAAACGGACAAGTAGATTGATGACAAATTTCTCCATAGAAATAATAATGCCAATATGTTTTTCAAAGTGCAAAGGAAAGATTTCAAAGTATATTTCTATACTCAGATAAGTAATCAATTAAAGGGAGATAAAGACATTTTAAGACCTAAGCTACTAAAAGAGTTTATTACCTATGGATTCTACAGTAAGAATTACCAAAAATGTACTTCAACAAGAAAAAATTAAAATTAACCCAGAGGAAATAAGCAAGGTGAATCAAAACACCACATAATAACATAAATTGATAAAAATACATTTTGAAACTTTATTATTAAAGAATGAAACAAATATTGTTTTTGTTTTGCTTTGTTTTTTTCTGTTTTAAAAGGTGCACCTAAACTACAGACAACATGGTAAGAAAGATGAATAAAGCGATGGGATATTCAAAGTATATTTATTTTTTATTGCCCTGTAACATATTACCCAAACATTTGATGGCTTAAAACAACTTTTTTTGGTCTCATAGTTTCCGTAGGTCAAGGATCAGGGCATGGCTTAGGATCTTCTAAGCTTTAATCAAAATGTCATCCAGGACTATAGCCATCCAAGGCTCAGATGAGGGGGGTTCTTCTTCCCAACTCTTGCACATGGTTGTTGCCTGGATTAGTTTCTTATGAGCTATTAAATTGAGGACCTCGGTTCCTTGCTGGTTGGTAGCCTGAGGCCACCCTCAGTTTCTATGACCTCCTCATAGCGCAGCTCACATATTGTTGGTTGACTCATCAGAGAAATCAAATGAGAGGGAGACAGAGAGAGAGGAATCACAGTATTTTATAACCTAAATCTTGGAAGTGACATCTCATCACTTTTGTAATATTTTATTCATTATGAGCAAGTCACTAGTTTCAGCCCATACCAAGGGAAGCAGATGGCACAAGCGTGTGACTACCAGGATATAGAAAATATCGGGGGCTATTTTAGAAGCTTGCCTATCACTTCTGACATCTGGCCCTCAATTATTTATATCCCCCCACATACAAATACACTCCCACCATACTCCAAACTCTCCAAAAGTTGCATCCCATTACAGCATCAGCTCAAAGTTCAGAACTCACCATGAAAGTCCTGTCTAGGTGTGAATGAGGCCCCTGGGATGTAGTTCTTTAAGCAGAGCACATCACATACAGTTTCTCTCAATCTGTGATGCTAATGAGACCAGTTATCTGCCTCAAACACACATCTAGCTCAGGCAAACAGCTATGGACATTCTTCTTCCAAAAGGGGGGACCTGGGGGTGGGGGGAGATGGGCACAAAGAAGTCACTAGTCAACAGCAATTGTGAAATCCGGCCAGTCAAATATTGCAAGTTTCTTAACAGGTTTCAAGACCACGGCGCTTAGAACTACCCTCAGGGCTTTTGGTTTTGCCTTCTAAGTCATTCTCCATTTCTTATGAAAAATAACACTTTACTCACAACTGAATAGTTTTCTAAACCCACTTCCTGCCAGTAGAATTTTAGGAACCAACAGTATCTATTCATTTTGTATGGGCTTTGTTCCTCCTCTCAATGCAAGCTGGAAGTGACTCAGCCGATGGTGCTCTCTCAACAGTTCTGTAGGTCTCCTGTGTATCTCACTGAAGTACAAGCAAGTCGTTTACCCAGCTTCTTCTGATCAGGTGATGGGACACAACGGCCACAAGCTTTTCTAGGGGTCCTATTTAATTAAGAGGATCTGTGAGACACACTCTTAATATCTTCAAAGAGCCCTTTGTGTGAGAATCCTCTATCCTTTGATCTGTTTGAGAATTTAACAAATAATTGTACAGCCATGCTCTTCGCTTTACCTTTTTCTGATAGTGCTTCAGTCATTTCTTAATATTAGCATCTTTTCTCTCTGGAAAGGCTGGAAATTTTCAAAACCATTCATGTGCCTATTGCAGAACAGGAAATTACCCCAAAAGTCAATGGCTTAAAACAACACTATGTATTGTCTCAGAGTTTCTGAGGGTCAGGAGCCTGCTCATGGTTTAAATTGGTCCTGTTTCTTAATCTCTCAAAATCAAGGGGTGAGCAAAATGTCATCTGGGCCTGCAATCACTTTGGGGCTCACCCGGGGGCAGATTCACCCATTCCTGTGGTAGTGCCCGGATTCAGTCTTTCGGGGTGTTAGACAAACAGCCTCAGTTGCTCAGGAACTGTGGTTGGTCAGAGGCCTCACTCAGTTTCTTACCTGTGGAACCGATGGCTTCAAAGCTCCACCTAATTACCTCTCTTTAGATTTAGAACAAGCTTCTTATATGCTTCTCTGAGAATAACTGAAAACTTAACATTTTATCCACACACAAAAAAATCTATTTCTTTGTCAGATACATTTTAATTAATAAAATGTATACATTTTAATTAATAAAATGTTATCCAAAAGCAAAATGCTACATCTTCTATGGAGTAACCCTGCACTTTTTCTTCTATTTGAAATTGTAATACTTTTTCTATTTTCCGTCAAATACAGAAAGCAGTGTTGGATTCCTCCCTTGCAGTCATTAGACAGCAGCGCTGTGCAGCGCAGCAATCCACACTTGTAATGATGACATCTCATTTTAGGACATGGCCACATTTCAATGAATAAATTCATGAAGCCTCACCGCTCCGTGACCCCGTATCTATAGCCTTTTTTATCTAGTCCCATCCTAGCTCATTACTGTCATAACCAAAGCAGCAATGCTGTTTTCACTTCTAATCTCATCTTCCCTTTAAAGGTGAAGAAATATAACAGCCACCAAGAAGATAGGAGCCTCACCTTTTTCTTTCTCTAAGTGGCTAGCAAATGCACTTTTTTTTTTTTGGTCAAAGAAAATCACTCAAAATAACTGTACTTGCTTTTTACTAGGAAAGCTTCTTAGATTATCAACCTGAACTGGAAATACAATTGACCCGCTCTTCATCTAATTTTTTTTTTCCCAAGGTGCCTTTCTAGTGGATGAAGTCCCATTAACATGCAGAAATTATCTCAATGATGCCCCGAGGTAGGAGGTAAACCGGTGAGTGAGTGAGCTGAGTACCTGTAAGGCATTCACCAGGTCAGAGACAAGTTCTTCAAATGTTGCTGAAGGGATTCTTATTGACAAGGAGAACAGTGTACCATCTTCACTGCTCTCTTCTAAGTCCTGGCCCCTGGAATCTTGCTAATTCACATTTATATGCAGGTTCAAAAATATTATTAAATATTTAGAATCTGAGAAGCATGACGTGATTTGCAGTGAAATCAGTTACTCAAAATTTCTAATAGAAATCAGATAAATGTGGGAGATTTACTATGGAGAATTGGCATGTCTGCTTCTCAAAAGCTCATAAAAGGAAAGTGATAAAATAAAAAGGTGTAAACCCACAAGGACAAAGCGAAAATGAGATGACACAAGAGATTTTAATAAATATTTGGAATACAGGTAGTGGGGGGAAACTGGCAAATAACTTAGACAAATGGAAATAGTTGTTATCTAGGAGCCTTCAGTGTAGAAGAGAGAAAATTACCAAGGATGTTTAGTTTTGAGCCACAAGGGTAACTAACCTAGGACTTGGAAGAACAAGGAACAGCGGGAGGGGAGACTCAACACTGCACACATCAGTTTAACACACAGATTCCTTTTCTCCCCTGACGTGGCCTGGTGTATCTGTCTCCCTCACACCTACCCTTTGCCCTCCTGCAGCTGTTATTTTTAATTTCTCCTACAGGTACTCTGGATTTAGAGTTGCACAGTACAGCCGAAAATGGAGATGGAGGATGAGACTAAAAAATGGAGATAAGGTTGGGATCTCCCGGCCCTTACCCCTGTCTTGCTATGAAAATGCCTGTAGCAGGCATGCATGTCCCGAGGAAGAACTGAGGGAAGGCAAGTGGTAAAGAAAGAACATGTAAACTGAAATAAAACAAAACAGAACCACCGAGTGGGATGATCATGGTATAAAGACAAGAGGTACTCAAAGCAATCATACCCATCATTCTATTTACTTTTAATATTGTAATAAATACAAAGTAAGCATGTCTCTAGCAAGAAAGCAAACCCGTTCTATATAAATCAATCATGCAAAGCTCTAATAATGAATACTATATTATTATAGTATTTGTTAGTCTAATGATGTAAAGCAGAGTGCCTCTTTTTAGCAATTTCATATGGTAACTAATAATGACCTGAGAGTCTATTTAGAATACAAGCTCTTGTATTGTCCACCTCATTAAAAGGGATTTTGGTTAAGACTGACTCTTGTTAGAAATCCTTAAACTTTATTAGGGTGAAAAATAGCTTTTCATTTGTCATAATTTTTTTACAATACTTGACAAATATTAGAAAACTATGTACATATTTACTGCATTGTACATCCTAGTTCAGCTCTGAAATGCCCTTTGTTTGAAAAGATTCAATAATAATAATAATAATAATAATCCTCTATTAATCATCTTCCTTGAAATGAGGCCACAAAGATTTGAAAAACATAAAAGCTCTGCCCTTAAGGACAACTGTTTATCTCATGTTTGGCTGCCATTTGTTATTAATGGCTGCTCAATGAATAGAGGAAAGAAAACCTAGAGCCAAAGCGTTATAAAGTGTCATTATTAAAAGCATATTTCTTGGCATTTTGTTTACACTCCAATGGATACTTCTGTTTGCACAACTGTTACGTTTTAAAATCACTTTTTCAACCTTATATGCTAGGTAAGTTTTCTGTTTGTCATACAATAACAGTTCTTTGAACTGCTGTTATAATAAAATCAGTGGAATGGAAATGCTTTGACCTCTGTATCACAGAAAATGGGAAAAAAATTACTCTTAAATATATGGTAACTAAGTCACATTTCCATATGCCCACAGAGAAAGGTTAGGCAGAAAACAACTTGTCAACCCTCCCATGCGGATCAAGTCTTCAGGGCAAAGCATCATTTAAATCTCTTTATCAACCAGCCTGAAGAAAAGAACATGCTTATCTATCAAATCGAATAATACATCAAGGTTTGGCAGATTCTGGCAGGCAGGGGGAAAACTGTGTAGCCTATCAACTTGATTTCACAAGTTTTCATAATGATTGATCCACTTCTTATAGCATACTCTACATACTCTAAAATCACCAATAAGGTTTCATTTATGTTCTTTGTAATTTACATGGCTACTAAGTAGTATGATATGTCACGGACATATAATTAGTATCACTGTGTGCTGAATGCCATAAAATGCTAAGAAGCGATTTCTGCCTCATTTCTTATTTCCCTCAGGACTCAGAAGAGGAGTAGGTAATACCATCACAAGAGTGAAAATCGATCTGCCAGCCTTGCCTTGGTGTAGATTATGGTAACTGCATCCATCATTGACAGCTAATCCTTAGGTAACGGAGGCCGGAATCGTGCTGAGGCATTTTGATGAACATTTTGTATTCCTACTACTTCATGAGAATCTAATGAAACTGTGTTACTGCATGATGCTTTATAGATATTTGTCATAATGCTATATTTTCCTCTGATGCCAGAATACTATCTTATGAATATACATTTTGAAATTTTTCACCAGGTTTGACTTTTTTTTCTATATCAAAATTCTGGTTGTAGTTTAGCTATGTAAATGAGTAACAGATAATGACTTTCTCAAAGACAGATTTTTTTAAAATTATTTTTTAGTTACTGCAGTTATTGTGAGGTTGACAAAATCCCTGTAATGCAAAATGAAATGCTCAAATTTCAATTTTACCCATATTTTTAGAAGTACTTCATATTTCATCATCATGGAAATACTAACAATATAAATTTTACTTAAGTGACAATGGATAACTTTTTAAATGTTAACTACCAACTTCAAACACATCTTTCTTAACTTACAAAAATATGTTGCTTTAGAATGGCTAAGGTGAACATTTTAAACAATATCTATTATATTCATCTATTAATATATAGTGATAATCTGTCTTTCCTTTACTTTCAAGAGTAATAACTGAGGTTTTCGAGTGCTTGCTATGGTCTAGAAAACGGCCTACACAATTTACACATTTTAAGGGGTAATTTACATTAAGTATCTACCTTTACATAAAGGTAGATAGCATCATCCTCATTTTTCAGATGAGGAAGCTGTCATTAAGAAAAGTCAAGTAACTTTTTCTGATACAGTTAGAAAAAGGAGAAGCCAGGATTCCATTCCACCTCAGATTAACCCCCAAAACCCTGAGCTGACTGTGCTATGCTGCTCCTTTGTAATGGGGAAACACCATGCAGAGTATCACAAGTAAAACTGTAATTGTGAAAAACTGTCATGACAAGGAAAAATCTTAAAACTATTTTTAAAATGCTTACCAAGCATATTAATACAAAGGTGTGAAGTGTATTGTTTGCTTAAGGAAAAATGCACCTAATATTATGCATTACATATTTCTATTCTATTCTTAATACCACTTTGCTTCTTCATAGCCTGCCCTTTTTTTATAAAAGTTAACTTAAATTAGACTGCACTAATTTGAGATGTTGATTTTTCTGCATAAAAATACAAAATTTTTTTAAAAGTAGACTTCAATTATATTAAGTGATCAAAGAATAATTATTTTGATTTCCCTATGGAAATCAAAAATGGAATTAACACTTGAGGTCAGAAGTTATAAAGTCCTTGCTTTAAATCTTTAAAGTCATCATTTAACTAAAGAGAAGTTGCTTCTTTTGGAAAGATGTCAAAAAATTAAAATAATATAGCCTTGGTATTTTCTTCATTTTATGATAATTTAATCTTCCAATATCTCATTCTTTTCTCAAATCTGCCATCTGTTAATATGTTGAAGTAGTCTAGCTTTTATCTTTTTCCTCCAGTCTCCAAATCTATTAAGTATAACCATCCACACAAATGTAAGTATATAAAAAAATAAACATATACATATACCAACATAATAACTTCATGTACCACGGCTAATTATATTTAATAACATCGTTTTATTAGCAAACAAGTCATCTAGGTTTTTAACTGACTATGGAAACTAGGTACAAGTCAGAGGACCTGCGTACCACGATAAATTCTCAGCTGAGGATGTCAACAACAAAAAATGCTCTTTCAAAAGCATAATATTAATGATAAAGTAACAATAATAACAAGAAATCTCTCATATATAGCTTTCATTACATTCTCCCAATATTTCATTTGATTTTACAAAAATCCTGACAAGTAGAAAGAGCATGTGCTTTTACCTTCAGTTTATGATGAGGAAACAAGGACGCAAGCAAAATTACGTACCTTGCCTTGCCCATCCTGGCCCTCTGCTGTTTTCACACATAGATGAAGTGTCTTTACACTGCACTGAATGTTGGCCAGTTTGTCTATAGTCTGTAACTTGAGTTTTTAAGAGGCAAAGTTACCCAACCTACCGAGTACATGATCAAACTTGCAAATCGTTCTGCTTAAAATAGAGAAGAGGAACCTGAATACGTACCCTTCACATTGGTGGGGACGCAGTTATGGATACTGGACTGAAGCTTCCAGAGAGTCGTTCAGAAATTAATATAGAGAATTGTGTACATTAATTGTATTAAAACAGGTTCCCAGATCACTGCAGACTTTGTACCTTTGTGTGTCTAAAAGTACTTCAGATTATTATTTATATGGAGTGGTTTTTTTTTTAGGACTCAATAAAACCAAGTTATTTTTCATTTGTGATTCTATGAAAAAATGTCAAGAACTAGTGTATGCCACTCTTCTAAAAATATTGTTTGTGATTGTGACACAAAAATTCTCTTACAGCCCTGATATTGGGAGGCAGAAATAACACCTGCCTCTTGCTTATTTATGGGTAAAGAGATACAGCATATATCACCTGGTCCACATGACCATAAATTGAAGAACTAGAACCCAATTCTGAGGCACAAAGGAAGCTCCAGTCATGTCTCTACCTCTCTCTTTCCCCACCCAAAAGAAAAACTGAAATCACCTCACCTATCTTCCAACCTTCTGAAAAACACAAGTCAACACTGGTCCAATAGCCCAAATCTTTTTTTTTTTTTTTCCTTTGCATTTAGCATCTTTTGTATTTGGTCACATTTACTTTGTCACTTCTAAAAGTATTTTGTTTTTGCAAATCTAATCTCTCTTTTAAAAAAACTGAAGATTATATACATTTTAAAAAATGTTTTTAAAGAATTATCCACTGTCTCTAGTCTGATGGACTGTCAGGTCGATGGGAGGTAAAGTATATGGACTTGTTAAATAGAATAATCTTAAAGCTAATTGGAGCTTAAAGGAGCTAGACCAAACTAAACATAGAACTCCAAATGAGCAGAATAAAGTCATCAGACAGGAAACAGAATCATCAGAAAAAGAAAAGGGTTTTGTTCTCCTTTCTAAATAAGTGATGAGCAGAACAGGAAGATTGGAAGGCACAACCTTCCACCAACACCACTGACTCCTGTCCATGTCACCCTGTTAAAAAAAAAAAAAACATGGAATGTGCTACTCCTTATCATGTCTAACTTCCAATGTCACCACTGTCATATAATGTAAAATGGCCAGTGCGACTGTGCTGGACTGCTGCCAGCTCAGCCTCATTCCCTTCCACGAGAGCCGCTAAAAAGGGGGGCCCCTGAACTGTAGGGAAACCTTAGGCTTAACTTCTAGGATCCCTTGCCAGTGGACTCCCATTTCTCCAACGAGCAGCACTAGTGTGAGTTTACAAGGTGGGCGAGAAGGTTAACCCATGCACTTCACGGGCAGCTAGAGAAGAAAGGTGAAGATGAATACACAGCAGGCGGGGGTTTTGCTAGTGGTTTCCAGATAAACTCTTACAGCAGGCAGGTCACTGACAGTGGCTTCTGTATCGTGGTTTCTGCATTTTCATTGCAAATTATATTGTGTATGTTCTATACCTACTTAATAATCTGAAAAGATGCATGGAGAACATATACATATAAAGCATAAACTGGGTATTCCATTTCAATGCCCAAAAAAAAGTTTTCAGCATATATTTTTAAACTTAACTTTTAACCATATTTTTAACTCTTAAGTTATTCCCTCATCAGATCTTTGAAATTAGCATGAGAGATCATGACTACAAGAAATTTTGAGAATGTTTAAATTCTGATTCTCAAGTTAGTCACTACTTTTTTTGATAAGCTTGAAATAAGAAAGGTCAGTATCTCAATTTGTTTTTACAGTCTACCTTATGCTATAATATCCCTTAGGCTTTAAAACTCTACCTTGTCTTATACTATTTTATTCAGGATTAAATTACACAAATACAGTTAACGTTACTGTACAAACTTTTGTCAATAGTACCTCCTGTAACTGAAGAGCTATAATTAATTCACTTAGTAAAATCTGAATTCCTATTTTAACATTTCCCAAAAGAAAAGAGCTACCCAAAAAAGAAGAAGCATGAAAAGCTTGACAGCTTAATCTTCCCAGTATGTCACTGTAAGAACTGTAAACTGCTGTCAGGCGGTGCTGATTCGAGACTCGTGGAATTGGTATTACCAAGATGAAGTGTTACGAGAAAGTGTCACGGTTCATGGTACCTTGGAAATCAATATTGAGAGGAAGAATAAACACTATTGCACTTAAGAGATTAGATCAGTTAAACATTATAAAAATTTAGCACCACATATGCAGAATCTCAAGCATAACTTTAAAAAGCTGACTGTTTTGCAAAGTACAGAATCTATTATTACTTAAATCCATGCCAAAAGGTGCTCCTCTGAATTCTCAAGTGACACTCAGTAAAGAAATAGGTGAATTCCCTTTAACATTCCTTTCTTCAGTTCTTACAGTACATTTATTCTCAGCAGGACAGAATGAAGGTCAAATGTGTGCCCAGATCCTTCTTTCAGGTGAAAGATCCTAATTCCTGTTCATTCAACCTTATTTCACTGTCCATCATGTGAGAGATGATGTCATTATCTTCCATTTGATTTGATAGGGCTGACCGCTGGGCTGACCTCCGGGCCGATCGGTGGGCTGACCACTAGGCCGATCCGTGGGCTGACCGCTGGGCTGACCTCCGGGCCGACCGCTGGGCCCACCGCTGGGCTGACCCCCGGGCCGACCGCTGGGCTGACCTCCAGACCGACCCCCGGGCTGACCGCTGGTTCTGACCACTGGGCTGACACCCTGGGCTGACAACTGGGCTGACCACTGGAGAAAGATGCACTTAGGTTCCATCACTTTTCTTTGTACTCTGCCTCAAAGACTGCACAAGTGTCCACTCATATAGACCAATTCCATTACTGCTTGCTGAGGTGTTTTCTGTTGCTTTTCTTCCCTGAATCCACTCATGCTACCTCATTTCATCCTTGATTCTTTGTCAAAAGGACATATGTCTGTCCTTTCTCTCTCTCTCCACCTCAATTTACAATAATTTCTGTATGTGGATTAAGGGGTGGGTCAGTTAGGCAAATACCCGAGGCAAGCAATCTTGAAGGGGTGTATTCCGCAAGAGAAAACTATATTTACTGGAAGTCCTCCCAGAAGCGTGCAGCCGCACAGAACTGAAATGAAAACCCTGGCGAGCGCCTCCAGTTAGAGAAGCAGAGTTCCCCAGAGACGGGCAGTTGGCCAACGACTTGATTTCTACTGGGGCTTTTTTTTTTTTTTTTTTTTTTGCTGCTTTTCCTTTCCTTTCTTTCTTCCTTTTTTTTCTTTTTTGCAGCTTTATCCCCTTTCACAGGAGCCATGGAAATGGTGCTCCCCTGAATTAGAGAGGAAAAACCTGGAACCCCTGGCTACTCACACCCCCATTTTCCCAGTGAGCAGCACTAGAGTGAACAGCTAGTTGGGGTTCGGGCTGAATTGCCTGGGGCCATGAGAAGACAGCAGCTCAGCGTCCCTAATTGTGTTCAAGTATATTCGGTCCCCTTAAAAACTATTCACAGGTGGTCACTATGATGGTATATAAGCTTATCAGTGAAACCGGTTCCCATGTCTTTCCATCCTGTTCCCCTTTAGGGTTCAGTCTGGAGGGAGAGTGGTGCAGTGAGCCAATCATGAAGAAACTGTTTGCAATGGACCCATCCTATGATGCACATAGTGATTGCTCGACATAGTAACTTTACAACAGAAGAGATCACACAACTCAAAGCCCTTCTTATCATAAGTGCTAAAATGTCTAGCACTTGAACCCAGGAAAAAATCGTGGTAAATATAGGATCCTAAGCCCTTTCCCAAATATGTTTTACTTTTATCAGTTCTCCTTAAACAGCAATGATATATTTATTCAGTGTAATCTGTGTAGATACCTGGACAATTTTATGGCCAACTATATATTCTTTGGGGTCTAATCCCATATTTTGTTACATTCTCAGGAATGATTCCCCACTAACACAGGACAAAACTAAGCTAACTTTATAAAAACGCCCGGCCTTTATTCTAAGCACAAATAATTTATTTGTCAGAATGCTTCCCAGCTATTGGGTGACGCTATCAATTTCTAGAAAATGTTTTATAGATGCCTTTCAGCACTTCCTGATTTTATTTAGGTCTTTACCTGTTGTACTCTCACCAATACAAAATAGTTGTATTCTGTCTGCCTTGAACTTTCAAGAGTACTGCTATCCAAACAAAAACTTAGCTTAGGATAACAGCCTCTGCACTCTGAATCATCGTGTGTGTGTGTGTGTGTGTGTGCGCGCGCGCGCTTATGTGTGCGCGCGCGCGCGCGTGCGCTTGTGTGTATGTTTTGGGGATGCAAGTGTGAATTTGAGATTCAGTGTTGTATCACTGAGGATGGAAATATAGACTCAGCTCAGTAACAACAGCCCTGGTATATAAATATATCATTTTCATTGATGTTGAGAAATAAACCAGATTAGATGACATTGACACACCATATAAAGTAATAATTACAGAATAATCTTTGGGTCTTTAAGGTTAAAACTTTAAATCTACCTAAAAGAAAAATTGTTATTCATCAAAGTATTTTTCTAAGATGACTAGGAGGTATTAGGATATATTTTGGTTGTAAAAAAATCTGGATAATATTTGTTATAATGTTTACATTTTTTTACTAATTTTATTTTACTACATATATTCATACACTAAAAATATTATATTTACATTAATAGTTTGTAACAGTGTCTGGCACATGACAAATCTGTGTCAGCTATTATTGTCATGGTAATTATTGTATTTGTATGGGTTAGTGATGGAGCTCTGGAAAAAATTGGCATCTAAAGAATGAACAGATATAAAAAAGTAAAAATACACAAACAAACCTGAAACTAATAATAATAAAGTAAAGAAAAAGAAAAAGAAAAAATAAAGAATGAACAAATGAATGAATAAACAAATGGAAATGTGCATTTTCTAAGGCAATGCTAAGTATTTACTTTTTAAGCATTTTATGGTCACTTGCAAATATTAATAAAACTCAAGGGTTTTTTTCTTTTTTTTTCTCAGATAGAGAATGAAAAAAGCCATCACTGATTTTGAAATGCTTATCTAGATTGCGCTAATTAGGAAAAGCAGCTTTTCCGCACGCAATTTAAAATGAATTGTTTTTATTTTTAATTTTGTTGTTAAAATTTTTTTTTCATTTATTTTTTGCCAGTGTGTGAACATATGTACGAGTTCGTAGAGAGGACACTGCTATGCAATATACATAATTTATTTTAAAGCGTTTTTTCATACCTTGAATATAGCAGATGTATACAAAATCAAAATTTTAATAACACTTTAAACAATTATTTCTATTCTAATTAGTACTAAAATTAAGCACTTAAAAAAATCTCAGGGCTGGCTGAATGGAGCATTGGTTAGGAGTTGGCTTGGGATGCCAGCTCTGAGCATCAGGGCCCCGGTTCGGATCCCACATGAGTGCCAGTGATGCTGTGCCCTCTACAGCTAAGATGGTGAACAACAACTCGACCTGGAGCTGGGCTGCAGTGAGTCGCCGGTGACGGTGTAGGCTGCAGCCCCTGCTGCAGTGGGCTGCCATAAGCTACCATGAGTGGCTGGCAGCCAGCGTGAGCAACTGGCAGTCGGCATGAACTGCTGTGAGTGGCCGTCCAATGGCCGGTGAGAGACTGCCTCATCCAGAAACAGTGCATTGATAACACCAACATAGGCCAGTTAAGCGATATCCTCCACAACTAGACTGAAGAACAAATGGACAGCAACTTGTCTGTTCCCCTCCCCCAATTCCCCAATAAAATCTTAAAAAAAAAAAATCTCAGAGATGTCTCCTAGTAATTTCTTTTCCCTTGCAACAGTGATCTCTGTGCAAGCACTTGACAGCTTAATCTCCGCAATGTGTCACGGCATGAACTGTAAACTGCTATCGTGTGTCAGTCTGCTTTTGTGACAGGTACAAATGGTATTAAAGAGTCAAATGCATGAAAATGAAAACATTGAATATTGATTAAATCTACTTCTCTTGTGAAAAATAATTTGATACTTGATAAAGTATAGTCTGAATTATTTCAACCATCATTTAATAATTCTATAAGTGGCATTTCAGAAACTATATAATTGAATTGGAAAGGCATCATTTAGGAGAGAGCTATCAGCTCTTCCCTGCACATCATGACACTTGCACCCCCCATATCACTTCTGCCTGGGGGTTTCTTCATCTCTTTCTAACATATAAATCTCCTCATTGCTAATTTTTCACCATCGTGATAACAGATTATATATGTGTTATATATATATATATATATATATATATATATATATATATGTATATATGTATGTATGTCAATTATCCTTGACACCTCTTTCAATCTCTCTTTATCTCTCCTAACCATTTTCAATCAACTAACAGGACCTTTAGGTTTTCAATTTACACAAATCTCTCCACTGCTCTCCATCAACACTGCCAGTGCTGTCCAAGCCATCATCTTCTCTCAACATGACCCACTAGGATAAGTTAATAGACTTCTTGTAACTGATTTTGATATGTTCCACTTACTTCTACACAATAACAAGATTGCACATATACTAACTTTAGAGGTGCTCCAAGCTACAGAGCAAAAAGAGTATTTTGCATGTGTTGTAAATACTTTTGTAATGAAACCCCTCCTCTGTATGACCTATTATTTTGGGTAATAATTATGCAATAGTCAATAATTATTATTCTTATGATTCATTCTTTAGCTTAAAATTTTTAAATAAAATAAATTTAATGTCAATCATATTTTAATTTAGTTAAAATAATTCAAGCATGAACCAATATTTGCACTTTAATCTTGCTAATCATACACCTTTAATCTTGTTAATCTATAGTTCTAATTTATACTAAATTTGAAAAGAGTTATAATCCTATATCATTTATTATACAAAATAAATTCCAGATGTCATTCAAATGGTAAATATACAAATCTTAAAAATATTTAATAGTTGTAAATGGAAGTATTTATAATATTGGACACAGAGATTTTGCTAAGCAAAATAAAACTCATTAAGAAAACTTACCATATATGTATAAAATAATTAAACTTTCTTTGGAAAAATATATGATAAAAAGTAAGAAAAATGATAGGCTGGGAAGAAAAGTGAATACAACATATATGACAGACAGGAAAACTGAAAAATGGGCAAATGAATGATTACCAAAATAAAAATAATAATACAAGTGATCAATAAGAATATAAAAATGTATTCAATCTTATTTGTTTTTAAAAAATGTAAACCAAAATAAGTTACCATTTTCTCCTGTCAAACTATTGGGTCTTTAGAAAAGTCATGACGTATTCTGTCTATGTTTTTCAAAGGTCATTTATTTATATAAAGAACAAAGATCAATCAATGATATAGTGCCCATTTTGTTGGATAACATTTGGCCATCTTTCAGGGAGCTTCACAATTCCTCATGCATAGAAGGACCTGTCTTTATTTGCGAAAAACTGAACAAGGTGCTGATTTACAGCCTCATCTGAATTGAACGTTAACCATGCAAGGAGTTTTGAAGAGAGCGAAACAAGTGGAAGTCTGACGGCGCAAGGTCAGGCGAGTATGGTGGGTGTGGCAACACATCCCATCCAAGCTCCAATAATTTTTGAGGCGTGATCAAACTTGTGTGTGGTCTCATGTTGTTGCGATGGAACACAACTCCTTTACAATTAACAAGCTCTAGACGTTTCTGGATGATGGATTCATTCAAACTGTCCAACTGCCAACAGTACACATTCGAATTGATTGTTTGGTTCCTTGGTAGGAGCTCGAAAAACATGACACCTTTAAAATCCCACCACACTGAGAGCATAACCTTCCTCTGATGAATGTCTGCTTTCTATGTCGTTTGAGGCGAATCATCACGTCAGGACCAAGACTGTTGCGCACCACATTGTTGTAAACAATCCACTTCTCATCACCAGTTATCAGTCACTTCAAAAAAAGATCGTTTTCCTCACGTTTAATGAGTATATTGCAGATGTTTATACGCGCCGTCAAATGAACTTCTTTGAGTTCATGCAGAACCCAAATATCGAGCTTGCTTACTTTTCCCATCTTCTTCAGGTGGTCGTGAATGCTTGAATAATGGATGTTCAATGTTTCTGCAATCTCTTGTGTCATGTAACATAGATTTGACTCAATCAACACTTTTGTTTTGTTGTCATCAAACTCGGTGGGCCTCCCTGACCGAGGAGCGTTGTTGAGATCAAAATCACCAGCACAAAATTACGTGAACCATCATTGGCACTGACATTCTTGTAGAGCATTGTCACCATAAACTTTATGCAACTTTTCACAGGCTTGATGCGCATTCTTCTCTTTATGGAAATAAAACAGTAAAATATGACAAAAATGCACAGTTTGGTCTTCCATCTTCAACTTGTAAAACCTCCAAAACTCAACCAAATCGCTCCATTTTTTTAGAATGAAGCTAGAACTCTCAGCTGTCAAATGACACAGCAACAACATAGATGCAAATGATGCTAGTACTTCCAAAAATGAACTAGCGCCATCTGTCACAAACATGCATCATGACTTTTCCGAAGACCCAATAAATACTACTTTATGAATTCTGATGAAGCCTCATAGATTCGTAATAGTTTGTGAAAATGAAGAACCTGGAGTTGTGAGAGTTTTCATTTATGTAATGTATTGTAAGTAGAAAATTTTGCAATATATACAACAAAATTTAAATGAAACAGTTTATGATGAAGGTATTACATTATATTCAATGACAAATGAGATGGCAGAATGTATAACATGTTTTCAATATGCAAAAGTGGACACGGGACTAATGGGATTAGAGAATCTAGGACACAATATTCATATGAATTTAAATATTATAAGACTTTTCAATTAAATTAAACAAAACTGCTTTAATAAAATGAGAAGGATATTGAAAATCTTAAAAATTCAAAGTGAGATAACTAGTAAATTGAAAGTGGCACCTAAGTACACTCTGAAAAACACATAAACTATATTTTTACTTCATGGCTTAAACTGCTATATTATTCATCAGTTTTTGTTTTGAAAGAAAAATTATGTTTCTGCCCTAAAAAAACAGGAAAAAATTAGAATGTAAATTCCTTAAAAACTAGATATGTAAATACTGCCTTTTTATTATTATTATTACCATTTCTGTAGTACTTGAAATACTACCTGGTACCATAACAAGAGTGTCATAACTTTGTCAAATGAATGAATGAAATCATATATTCTAATGAATGAATGAATTAATTATAACAAATTCCACAGATCAGATATATTTAATTAAAGCAGAACTATAAATGGACTTAGGTTACTTTAAATTAAAAGAATTCTAGAATGCTTATCATATAACATTGATTGTGGTTATATTATATATGTGTATAATTATATATATAAATAAATATATATTATATAATACATGTTATATATACTGTTATATCTACATTAGAAATGGTGGTAGAATTACTCCAGCACTTCATATAATGGCACAGACTTTCTGAGGGCTAACAAAATACATCCTCAGATACGCAAAGATGGAGGGAAATGAGGCAAATTTTGGGGCAGACACGTGAGGGCTACGTGAGGTCCATGAGCTTCCGAGGAGGTGACTGGATCAAGGTTCCAGAGACTCAGGATCCAGCTCTGGCTCTGCCATGAACTAGTTTTGTGGCTTTGGGCAAATCAGTTAATTTTTTTAGACATTATTTTTGCCACCTATAATTTGAGAAGAATCGGTTTAATTATATCTTTGAGTCTTTCCAGCTCTCACATTCTATGTCTACTGGAAAGTTTTTGCTTCTACCTCTAACCAGGTGAATTTAAAAGGTGACAATAATAATGATAATATATACACATAAATTGAGACTAAGAATTGCTTACAGAGGTTTAAATGATCTTAAATATAGCTTTCAAATAATAAATTTCCCAAAGCTGTGAATAAGGTCAAGCTGAAAAACGGATTCACACATCACAGTGCATAGCAGCTGATTAGGCAAACCCGGCTGTCACCTTACAGGCCCCATCACACCCTCTCTCCAAAGCTGCAGTCATTTGACCCACACCTGCAAACACATCTAGCTGAGGTTTTGGAACCATTTTTGTCTTCAATCAGGAGAAATTTAAGAAGTATTCAGTTTTAAAGCTAGATAGCTCAGAATTGAGTTAAATGTTATCCTGTTCCTCATCTATCCTTGTTTCCAGCTCCAGCAGCAGGGCTCTGCTTTGTTTTGTCTTTTATTCCCGTGGGACTCCAGAGCCCGTAATTGGATCTTTTCCTGTCCCATTCCAAATCATATATTCTAATTAATAAACCAACCAATATTTTATATCTCTTCTGTGAAGATACCCCAGCTCAACTCCTACATTTGAATAAATTATTTAGTTTGAGAGTATTATTTTTGAAAAGGTTAATACTGAGTGTAAAATGCCATTGAGCAAATACCAAAATATATTTTGTTAAGAATGAATCTGTACAAGACAGAAGAATGACTTGTGTACACATATCTAATATATATGTGTATGTGTATATACATGTACAAATATACAAGCATAGGTATACATACACATATATGCATATTTATATTAATTAGAAATTTACATAAAATAAAATATCATCGCCATTTATCTTTTTTTTTACTTTTCTTCAATTCTTGGGTATTTAATAGGCAACATTCTTTGGGGCAAAAATTGATAAATTCTATATTTTAGCATAGTTTTTATTTACAAAACAAGGATAAATGAAAGCTGGCTCGAAGGTTAAGTGGATAAATGTAAACAGGAAGTAAGAAAGATTGGTCTAAAATGATATAAAACAGAACGGCGTCCATCTTACATCAATAGCACCAACAGTTTTAGTATAAGCTTGATGCCCCATTTAATCACTAATAGCGTCCATCTTTTAACTCTTGAAAGTATGCTGTTTGGATGTTCAATTATATGCTCAATTATTATGAACTATACTGTGTTAGGGGAATAGACAGACTCCATTGCAAGGGGTTCAGAGCAAGTGGGGGAAGTACACAGATGCATTGTGAGAAGAAATTACTTTCCTTCATTCCATCTGTACCCCTCTTCACACGACTGGGCAAAATCCAGCAGTCGTGTCTCTCACTAAGCAATGTCTATAGGCTGCCCTATATATGGAGTGTGATTGGGTCACTCTTGCCTTCTTGGTGAGCCATTTTTCCTGGGACCATGAACATATTATTTTAGTCTGTTCTCCCTCAATCTTATCTATAACCCATTGCCTGTGCTTTCATTTTATCCTCTATAAACTAGAGGGGTGGCTTCTTCAAATATGAGTGGTGAGGAATAACTATGTTTATAGTGTGTAACTGTCACAGGCCTTGTTCATATGTAGAATATAGCAAATGATCATCCAGAAGCAATGCTGGCTTCTCCCCAGGAAGGGAATCACATTCTGGGCAAACTCAGAGAGCATAAATTGGGAGTATAGCATGTCTGAACATACAGGATTTGCATTTGTTATGTGAATTCATTTAACTTTTTTTAATTTTTTTTTTCTAATTATGCTGAGTTTTGCATTTCACAGACAGCCGGCTCAGTGTGAGGGCTATGAAGCCATTCCAGAATCATCCAAAAGAAGCATTTAGTAACAGATGGCAGTAAACACACTATAATGGGCCTTATTTTGTTTTATTTTATTAGACCAAGGTTATGGCCACAGTTATGAACTTCATCTTTTTTTATAGCCATGATAGCAGTTTACGTTGCATTCATGCCACCAGCTGCCTCCGGTGAATCGAGTGCTCTTTACTACTTAATGCAGCTAAGCAGTGGAGCAAATAACATATTTAGTGTTGCCTCCCATCAATCTGAAAACCAGGTATTTCTAATGAGGCAGTTTGGGGTATGGATAACACACATGCTCTGTTTTAAGTCAGGTATGTATCTAGAGCAAAACAATAAAAATAAGCTTACATTTTAAATAACGAAGGAGTTTTAGTAACATTCATGACTACATCAAATCAAGTGAGAAACAGGAAAACTGTACGGCGACAAAAAGCAATGCAAAGAGTACGAGAAGGCAATTTGATCGTGTAACGTGGTGTCTGAATTAAATAAGATTGTCTCATGTGTTTTATAAAAATCAGTAAGACAAATTCTGTCTTACTTTAATTTTAGGTTTGATTTTTTAAACATTTCATTATTAAAATAAACAAAACACAGCATTCAATGTGGACAAAGAAAAACTGAAGCTCTCACGAGACCAAATCCACAATGTAGATTATTGCTTCCTTAGACCCCAAAACAATGTCCTCATGTAAGACAAAAAAAGTAAATTAGAGATATCTATGTATTCCAGAAAATTATACTTAATCAACATACACCAGAATTTATAACAGAATTAAGACCACTGATGTAATGATAAACTGAACTGCCTCGAACACCCTGCTTTGTCACACTCGTGCTCATTAAACTTCTATTTCCTTCCGGCGGGGAAGGGGTGGGCTCTCCTTTCCGCACTGCCACTCCCCGAGCTATCTCTTGATTGTCAGTTTGCTGTCCAGGTGCCCTCACACCAAGAAGCGGATGGCGTGGATATTGTATGTGAGCATCTCACCCTAGTCGCGGAATTGAGGTACACATTTTATTGGCATTTGGATACGTGTCAGTCATAATTGAGCTTGATTAGAATTATTTAGGACTTGAAATCCAGGTAAATTCTGATTATACTGACAGGTGAGTCTCTCAACTCCGGAAATTGCGGCTCAGATCTTGTGAACTTGAGAAGCACCAAGCCTCCTTCCCTAAGTGTGACACCCAGTATCAGAGATAAAGGGGCACTCACCACAGAGCGATGCTCAGATTCTGTTAGTTACCACTCAGACTTGCACATTAATCCCCTTTGCAGCTGGTTACAGAAAATTTATTTTTTAAATGATCAACAATTCCTGACTTTATACTGTACATCTGCCAATTTATCTTAGAGCAATCAACTGCCATAATGAGATAACAGAGGAAGCACAGGCATAGGATTTAAATCCTTCAACTGTTATTTATTGGCTCTTGATTATATGAGCCTATATGTCAAGGGTTTCTAAAAATAGTGGAAAATTTTGGTTATAATTAAAATGCAAAATAGTTCCCAATTTGTGATGTTTTTAAAACAATTGTTTCAGGCATGTTTTATTATAGGTAATAGAATTCACAAGTTGCATTAAAGAAATTCATTGTAGTGGCAATAAAGTTTGCATTCAAGAACAGTATTGAATTTGGTGATTAAAAAATGATAGTAAAGATTCAAAGTCAGAAATAGAAATACTGTATATTTATGTTCCACGTGATTATAATTTATCCTGACTTCAATTAGCAAAACTCCCCAAATTGTGTAAGTTACATGAAATAATGGTGAGAATTTGGCTGTCTGTTCTCTTTGTCTGGAACCCTAAGTACAGAGCCCTGATCTAGGTAGAATGGTGCGCTTTGAAAAGGAGGCAAAGGGACATTTAAAACCATCTCCCGCATACACAGTGCTTTACTCCTCTGCTGAATTCAAGCTTCCTTAAATAGAAGCACATGACTCAGGCACGTCAGCAGAACCCTGATTCTGCCTCAGAAGCTAAAACTGAGCCTGCACAGGAGCTGAGCTTTCAGTTGCCCTGATGGTGCACTTTTTTGCTGAAGTTCGCACAGACCTGAACCATCTGCAGCTGAGGAAGGTCATCGTAAGTGGCCAGAAGAGCCAATTCCTCAAGGCCGGGCTCCCCGGAACCCACCGCAGTTCTAGAGAGCCATGTGTGAAGGGATGTTCACACTACTTGGCAAAGGGGATTGGAAACCTGGATTGAAATCCTTCCACTCTCATTTATTAGCTCCATTTATCTCCTGTTCATTAGAGAAATTACCCTCGGCAAGCTCTTTCAAAGGTGAAAATAATCTGTTATAGTATCTGGGACCGACTAGGGATCTAGTAAATGTTTCAGGGGACATGGCTTTCTCCCTAAGAAAAGACTGATGAGTAACTTGATCCCCAAATTTTCCTTATTTTTGAGGGTCCTTATATAACTAAGCCCTAACATACACTCTGGACCCCTATCTCCACATAACAGTGTAACATACAGCACATCCTGCGAGAAAATTTTAGTCACTTCTGAAACAGTGAGTATTGTACAAAGTGTGAATTTCAATTCACCCACGCTATATACCTTTTGTAATCTTCTGACTAACTATCTAGTATTATTGTTTGCAGATTCACTGTAGCTAGAAGTGGTTGACTGGCTTTAGGCGATGGTGGCGGCTGACCTAAGCCTGGAGCAGTGAAGAGGGTTTGGTTTGGACAGTTCACTAGCACGAGCTAGGGATGTCACAACAGCCGGTGCCTGATGGAGCTGAAAACTAACAGAGCAGCTGTTCTCAACCTGTGGGGCACGACCCCTTTGGGGGGGCGAACGACCCTTTCACAGGGGTCGCCGGGTACTGGTATGTGGGCGTATCTGCATGTGGGCCTGGAGACGGATAGAGGAGCAGTGTCTCGGTTCCTAAGACCATCGAAAATATGTGTTTTCCGATGGTCTTAGGTGACCCCTGTGAAAGGTTGAGAACTGCTGTAACAGGCACCTGGGCTTCCTCCTCAGACAACTAAGTGAAAGGCCTCAGCTCTAACTGGACAGGTGACTGAACTGCATCTGAGTATGAACTGTACCCCGTTCAGAGGACGGTCAGCCCCTTAGTCAGCCTGAGTCTGAGCAGAGGTGAGCCTTCCCTGGCACAGGGCTAACAGCTGAGCAGGTCTGAAAGCAGCTCTGCTAAGGGACATTCCTTCCCGTTGGGAGTGTAGACACTGACAGTGATAGAGCTGTGGACAAAGGTGCTTGAATAAGGTGATCAGAAAGGAGGGGGCATCTGAGGAAGGCAAGGGGTGGAAGTGGGAATCTTCCTTTCCTGGGTTTGAAAGTGAGATAAACTTACACTTGTTTATCCTACAAAGCATTGTTTGTTTCTTTGTTTTTTAGATCAATTAGTTCCTTAGCAGAAAAATGTTTCATAATCTCATCCCAGTCCAGCTGTGGGTTTCATTTGGAGAAGACAGACAAGAAGGAAGGTACTGAGCGTAAGGGAGGTGCTATGGGCTAAATTGCACCCCTTCCCCTCAAGTTCAAGTGCTGGGGCTCTACACCCCAGACGGACCATATTAGGAGACAGGGCTTTCAGGAAGTAACTGAGGGTAAATGAGGTCATCGTGGTGGGTCCTAACCCAATAGGATCCGCGGTTATATTAGAAGCAGAGGAGAGATCTTTTTCTCTGTCACGTAAAGACACAGCGAAAAGACAGCCTGCAGCCAGGAAGAGGGCTTTCGCCAGAAGCTAAATAAGCTGGCACCCTTATCACAGGCCTCCAGCCTCCAGAACGGGGAGAAAATTCTGCTGTTTATGTTGCCCAGTCTGTTGCTGTAGCAGCTCTAGAGACTGACATAGGAGGTAAACCCTGTGCCTACTCTGTGGGGCCTTCATCCTTGACCTTAGAGGGCTTCTGTTGAAAATGAAAAGACATGACCATTAATCAGCTCTACCCTACTATACATGACACGTGTCTGAGGATTGCATTTGACTATGAAGCCCAGGGAATGTTATGCTTGTGCACTAAGCTATATTAATGCAGAATGAAATGTATTTCCAACTTGGTCTGCAGCAATTCCTGATATAAAATTTTAAATGTTTGATGAACTCAGTGGGTTACCATCTACAAAAATGCTTAGCATCCAAAAATTTGAAAATCTTATCTCAAACAATGTTTATCTTTAACAGGTAAAATAAAAGCGGGTCATTTTTCTGGCCCGCTGACTTAGTGACTATGTTCTGTCAGCAAAGGCGACCGTCCTGGTCCTGGTGAGCACGGCCACAGGTGGACCCACAGTGAGGACCACGTGCTGCTTCAAACGTTTTCCTACGTTCTGTGAAAGCTAAGGTCAGGGCTTCGTGCCCTTTGCAATCATTAATCACATGCAGCAAGACGAGCATTGGAAATAGTTTTTAAATAAAGTTTTATACATAATGCCAGCACAGACTTGATTTTCACTTTCGTTGGCAGTGCTTACCACAGATACGTTTTGTTTGCCATTCTGTTTCCTGATAGCACGCCCATTAAAAGTCACCTTTTACAGTGAAATAAAATCCTAGCAATATAAACAAGTTTGAAAGGTAGTCTCTTTTCTCCAGTTCAGACAGATTGTATTAACTATGGCACACTTTTAAGAAGGATAGATTCTTCTAATTCCTCATCAAAATGTATAGTTGATGCAGAATAAATCAGCATATGGGAAATTACTATTTACTATGTATCATATCACAGAAGTGCAGTGTCTTTAGTGGCACTAGTCCACATGATAAAATAGCTTACAAAATTTTATATTATCTGTAAAAGCCACATACATAGTTAGAGGAATTTGATTAAGATACCCCTAAAAAATAAAGGCAAATATATAAATTTGTAATTCTATTCTCCACATATTTTTTGTCTGTTTTAAGTCAATAGTCATGTGTGCATTTCCTAACTTGTCTTTGAAGCTCAGGATGTAATAAAATTGTAATAGCTTATATAAGACTCTACCGTTCCCAGTAGATTAGCATTTCTTGCTTTGTGTGTTTTGTGAATATGTTTAAAATGAAACCTGTACCATATTTGCATATTTGTTTATTTTGCCTCCCTTTATGAGACTACAAATTCTTTGACTGGAGGGGTTATGTTTTATTCATTCTTTTGCCCCAAAACCCAGCACAGTAATTGACAATAAGCATACCCTCGGTAACTGCTCCTTGAATGTACAAATCCTCAGTAGAAATTGGGAGCAGGGTCTCAGGCAGCATACTGTGTGGGTTTGGTTCCTGGTTTTGCTGCTCCATTACCTTAGCAAATTGCTCTCTTTTTGTGGAAGTAATCATAACATTCAGTCCATAGGGTTTTGTTCACTGAATGGATACTTGTAAAGTATTTAGACTAGTGTTTGAATCTTAGCAAAGACTCAACCAACATGTATTATTATTATTATTCAATATAGGGAACATAAAAAGGATTAATCCATTTTTTGCTTGAAGCTGTGCTAAACTAAAGAAGGTAGTGTGTTCTTATTTATCTATGCACAGTACAATGATTTGCACAATTTGCAACTGCCTACATGTTATCTGTTTTATCAACTTAGTTGTCTCAAAATGAGTTTAATTCATCCATTCAACAATCTTTATTTGGCAGAATACAAAGTAAAAACCATGCTGGCTTTCAGGAAATTCACAGTTTAGAGGAGGGTTTGATAAAGATACTCACAGAGCAACAGTAGTTATGAAAATATCCATTAGCATTTACCTCAGTAGTTTGTAATCATGTTTATACTTGTCTTTTCAATAGAATCGGAAGTCATTTAAGGAAGAGATATTTTATTGTTTTATATCCCCAACATTTAGCAAATAAAGTATGACAAAATAACATATGTACTAGTATAATTGCTGGTGATTCACCTGAGGTATCAGTATAGGAAGTTGATTAATACTTTTAGAGCAAGGAATTATTTAAAAATACATAGTCACCTTACCTATTTAAATTCAATTTTAAACAGGAGAAGAAAAACTAATTTGCCTACATTTTAACATAAAGTGCAGGATTTGTCTCTGAGTAGGGGTTCCTTATCATGTCCAGTTCATTTATACAAGGTATTTCTTGTATAAGTGGTAGTCATAAGCCACTAATTACAATTTTCTATTTGTTTGTACAAAGAATTTTAAAATATTAATGAAACAATCTAAGGAAAGAATAACTCTAGATTTTATTTAGTTGGATTTCCTGGTTTCTTAAATAAGTTCCATCCTAAACATCTAAATAAACAATCATGTTTTTAGTTATTTACTGTACTTCAAAAAACTCAAGTAGTTTTCTTAGATATCATACTGTTTGTTTTTGCATGTAAATATAATCAATTAACAAGACACTGAAGTCTCATAATTACAATAATGAATGCAATTGCCCGGTTCTGGGGACAAAAGACAAGGAACTCTTTGTAAACTTGTGCACACTCCAGGGCTTGGGGTGTGGGTGCTGCCCACGCATGTGCTAGCTCAATGTGGTAGGAAGAGAACGGACAGCTAGTCAATTAAGTTCTATCACTGAAGGTCTATTAAAATAACTTCTCTTGTACATCTATCTGGTTGTCAGAAATCCGGACATTGTTTACAGAGACGGTGTTACTTAAGGCACACTAGAAAGAGGATAAAGATGAAAAAAGAGACATTCAAGGAACGGGAAACAGCATGAGAAAATAACCTCGAGTCAACAAAAGGTGTGACCCTGGAGAAGAGCAATCATTCGAACTTGAACATATAAAGATGGAGGTTTTGAAAGAGTCATTTTCTAAAAGCCTTGACTACTAGGATGGTCAACAGAATTTAGTATGTAAGCAATTCTGGAAATGGAAGTTTGGACAGCAAGGACAGTAGTTCCCCTTATCCGAGGGGGAGACTTTCTAAGATCCCCACTGGATGCCCAAAACCTCAGCTAGAACTACCAAACCCTATCAATACAGCAAGTCCTCACTTAACATTATCAATAGGTTCTTGGAAACTGTGACTTGGTGGAAAACAATGCATAATGAAACCAATTTTACCAGAGGCTCATTGATAAAAACCAGAGTTAAATTCCTACCACATATTTCTGGTCATAAAAACATCACCAAACTTCTAAAGACCCAAAGCACTTCAAATGTGAAACATTGAAATTAATGTGAGCTATACATATGTTTAAGAAAGATGACTAAAAGCAAGTAAGAGAATTCTTTTTCAACCCACTTACTCCAGTTCAGGGCGGAGGGTGCCCAGAGTCTATAGGAGCAGCTCAGGGTGCCAGGTGGGGACCCACCCTGGACAGGACGCCCTTCCATCTCAGGGCCACTCACACCCACACTCACTCACTCAGACTGGGACAATGTAGACCGGCCAGTTCACCAATGTGCACGTCTTTGGGACGGCAAAACCCATTCAGACACGGGGGAGTGTGCAAACTCCACACAGACAGTGGCCCCAGCCAGGAATCAATCGTTTTCTCATAAACTTTATAATGAAATGACATTGAAAGAAATGACATTATTTGAGGATTTGCTGTGCTATGTGTATTCCTATATATACATACCTATGATAAAGTTTAATTTATAAATTAGGCACTGTAAGAGATTAACAATAACTAATAATAAAATAGAACAATTATGACAGTATATTGTGATGAAAGTTATGTAAGTGTGCTTTCTCTCTCAAAATAACCACTGTACTGTATCCCCCTTCTTATGATGATGTGCGATGATACATTGCCTACATGATGAGATGTGTTTGCTTTTGAGGTTCTACAGCAGAACTAGCAAAAATTTCTTTTTCCTTCTTCACAGTTTCATGAATGGAAGATTTGTTCTTATAGATCTCAGCAGCCTCAGCCTTTGACTTTTTTCCTTCAGTCGAGAGCTCCGATCTTTCGCTTAAAGGAAGCACTTTCCGGCTTCTCTTTGGCACATCCAAATTGCCAGCATCACTCCTCTTGCACTTCGGGGCCATAATTAAGTCAAGTCAGGGTGACTTGAACACAAGCCCTGCGATCACACCAAAGCCCATCTGATAACTGAGTGACTAACAGTTGGGGAGCATGTCAGTCACAGGAATTGAGGCAGGATTTTGTTATGTGTGCTTTCATGTGCACCGGGATCGTAGTCTCGCTGCACCAAAGAATGGAGGCATTGACCAGAGAGGTAAAGTTTGCAGCAGAGGACAGTTTTATTAGAGCAGAAAGTTACAGCTCTCAAAACGAGAGGGGGTCCCTGCTGGGGTACCCATGTTAGGTGAGGAACTACTCCTTTTATATATATTTTTCTTTTCTTGCATATCTGGGGAGGAATTTAGCCCAGAGGAGGTATTTTCTAGAAACTGTCTAGTTGCCTCAGAGTGTAACTGATGTCTCTGTTCTGATAGGATTATGTGATCTCAAGGGGCTTCTAAAATATCATTGTCTTCTTCTCATTCTATCAGGGAGTTCCTGACTGTCTTATGTTATGTTAACTAACCTGTCTTAATCCTCCCCTCTGAAAGTGAAACCCTTAATTTCTGATTTCCTTGTTATAGGTTTTGAAAAAAACCATCTCCTCCTTCCCCTCCCAAATTTGTCATTCTGGCCTAACTCCTATGGAAACTATTTAATAAGTTTGATTTATTAATAATTATATAATCAGCATTGTTCTAAATGATCTACATGAATTAACTCATATAAACCACATAATAATCCCAGGAGATAGGTACTATTATATACGAGTTGAAGAAACTGAAGCACAGAGAAATGAAGTAATTTTCCCAAGGTCATGCAGCTAGTAAGTGATGGAGCCAGGCTCTGAACTCACACTGGGGCTTCAAACCAGCTTTTACCCACAGGATACAGCCATTCCATCAGAGAAACAAGCACAGCGAAGTCAGTAGGGGCTGACGCCTGAACAGAGGTCCACGCCTGGGGAAGAGTGTTCCTCATAATCATCTCTTCTGTGCCAGGTGTGTCCCTGCTGCTCATGTCCCCCAGGCTGTTTCTCTCTCCCCTCCAAATGTTTCCAACACTCCACGCAGCCTTTTCCCACTGTGTAGAGTCTATGACCAAATGTGTGCAGGAAGAGAAGTTTCTGGTAGTTCTCTTGAAGAACAAAGAAGCTACTTTTCTAGGCATTTCAGCACTTCAATTGAGTCATTTACCCTTCCCCGAGTTCATTACAATGGACCTTGCCCAGTGACTAAAGCCAACCAGGGCACACCTTTGAGAATGCTGCAAATGGCATGAATGAACTTCAAAAAAGGACAGACTGAGTGATAGCATAGGAAAATGAGTTGAAAAATCATCAGCGGAAAGCCATGTATATGATAACAACAACGATTATATTCCTGCTATTTATTGGCCTGTAAGTGGATTGAGCATCGCCTGAGGAAAGCCAGCTGGGCTCTCCCATCATTCTAAAAAGGAGTGTATGAAACTAATATAAATAAATAAAAAGGAGTGTATGTGTGTACAAAAACAAACACATCAATAAACTGATGTAAAATCAATGTTTTAGCTTATCTGTGATTTTCAACCTCTGCTCTTTAAAACCTTCTCAGGGATCCATAAATTAGGAAAAACAGGAAAAACTCCCAGTTGGATTCTGAGCCCCTCTATTCTATTTCCCACAATGCAATCATTCAGCTCTAAAGTCCTTCTTTTGCAGTGCCTGGTCGGCAGCCACATAAATTTTCTTCAGAGGATTCAGAACCTAAATTTACAACAATGATCTCTAAGAATCACTTAGGTTCTATGTATTTATATTGCAGCCAAAAGTTAAAAGCATCAGGTATCTGTTAGGTCTTTGTTAAGGAAATTTTCTATATCACAGAAGAAAAAGCTGGTTAAGTAAAAGCAAGTAATCTAACTACTTGATGCAGAAACTCAATTGTGTAGAGCAATAAAATTTCAAACCCAAAAAAGACCTTGAGGTCATCTAGCCCAATACTCCCCAACCAAATCTGACTTTATAGGGGTCAGAGAAAATTTAAAATAAATAAACGTATGTGGCAAGGTAAGAGAAAGGGAACATATGGAAATATTTTTGATAGTTTTTTAAAAGTAATGAGAATAAACAACCATAAGTGACAGCTTAATCAGATTTTTTACTATACGGTATTATTATATGATGCTACTATATCATATTATTTTCCTTGAAATTGTCTCGAAACACACTGGACTGAAAAATGTACAAGTTGCATAACAACAAGAATGTGTTTGTAATTTTAGAATCAATATAAACAATCCAAAAAAAAAAACATTTAAAAAGTATCCTTTTTTAAATGTTACATACTTAGTATAAATAAAGGACATTTTATGAGTAATCAAGTAGGAAAATATTACTTATACATTATCAAATGTACCAGTCCACCATGTTCTAAGCTTTCAAAAGGTTACTTCATCCATAAAAACTAATTTAAAAATGTTGAAAGCTAAATACATATCCAGTATTATATTATAGTATATCATTATATTTGTTTTATTATGTTATATAAAGTATGTGCATTTATCTATTCTATAATTATCAATGGTTTACAGAGAAAAAAGTTATAATACAGAATGATTTCTATCAGCACTTTGTTTTCCTTGGAGAAATTTTTAACTTCATAAATAATTCATTTCTTCATAGAATGAATATGACTCTTTTTGTTCTCATTCAATTATAGTCTAAGAATATTGCCCCAAGAAAATGTTGGTTGGTTTAGCATATTTGATTCAACAAATTAATTCATCTACCTTTCCTAAACTTTTTAGTCAAAAAAGTTTCCAGTTTTATAAGGCAAAGAAATATGAACAAGCCAGTTTAAAATGTGCAAACATAAAATAATGTATATTATAAAAGAAATAAATCCATGGCACAAATACATCTATGAATCTACAGTATTGCCACACTTTCTACAGAAAATAACGACTTGAGATATGAGTGAATATAATTTCTTTTGTTTCAGAATCAAATTATTGTACTAAGAGAGATGAATAAAATGTGCGACTGAGTTATGAGCCAAAATAAAGATTTCATGCAAATGGCGGATACAATTGTTCCAAACAGAGATAAAACAGAAACTAACTTTTAGAGGATGCCCAATCCTTTCTCAGATGGTATTCCAGGCCCTCATCTCACCTTTGTCTTTGTGAACTATCCGTGTCTCAGGACATTCTGTTCAATTTACTTTTGTTTTTCTGCACTTCCTAATTCATTTTCTACCTCTGTGAACTCTTCTTTCAGTCTTTAACACAAACCTGAAGTAGTACCACTATTATGTCCACCATACTCCTGGGCAAATAAGTCTTAGAAAAGGTATGGAACTTATCCAATACTCCACAGGTAAGAATCTTGTCCACTGTTCCACAGCTCCACTGCAGAAAGGCCAGGAGTGCGCCCAGGTTTGCCTGGGTGCAAATCTCAGGATCTTGATCCCTGGACCTTTACAATCCCATGTGGTGGAATGGAATCAGTGGTCACAGATTCAACTATGGCCAAGTGAGTTCAAAGTACAGAATAAACTGTGTAAGGAAGAAGTGCTTTAAATAATCAAAGCTCTCCATAAACATGCAGGAATAATCCTCATGAGCATGCTGTTTGAAGGTGTGCAAGGAAATACGGCAGTTAAAAACCACAAGGTGAGGAAGAAAAAGAAATGGGCTAAGAACAAAATTTGGGAGAAATCTGCATTTAATGGCAGAATGAGGAAGTTGATAAGGCGATAAACTCTCTGTCTAGAACCGGAAGGACTCAATCAATATTCAAGGAGATAATGAAGAGAAAGAATTAGGGAAGTTTAAAGACAATACATATAAATGATAGTCAGAAAATATCAGAGTGATAAAGGAGAGGTGATTAACATTTCAAAATGTCCTAGAGAAGACAGTGAAGAAGCCAATCACTCTAGATGGCTAGATCTTTGTTGGTTTCAAGCAGAACCATTTTATTAGTGTAGCTGTTTGAAAGAATGACTAGGAAATGGAAAAGTAAGAAAGTGGATCTTCCTTTTTCTTTTTCCTTTTTGGAGACAAAAACAAGTTGACATGAAAAGTTAAGAGAATTAAGATGATATTTTTAGGTGGGAAACAGTTAAAAAAATAAACAAAAAAGGTTTGTTTGGCCAATACAGGCAAGACTTGAATACACTGAGTAAGAAGAGTGAAGTGGGAAAAAAGCATAAAGATGCATGCGAGAGAAAAATTAGATTTGGGATTGCTGATTGGTTCTGCGATATTGCATAAATTCTTATTTAGCCAAGGTATTTATTAGAAGGGGATAAAACATAGTCCTGGACATTAAAAGAACACAATAAGTGCAGAATTAGTGTTTACATTTGATTGAACAGCCAGCTATAACAGTCTTAGAGGTTGTAAGAAGACTCTTTTCCACTGAGTTTATAAGAGGGAACTCAAGGGGGGAAAAGGAGTCTAGTTTTTCCATACTCAACAGAGTTCCCAAATAAATAATGTAGAAGGAGCAGTACTGAAACAAACCATCAGCAACAATATATAAACTTTGAATCTCTGCTCCTCAAAGAAAGTATCCAGGAGTAAAGAAGGAACATCAAACTCTTGCTAAGAAACTTTATACTTGTAAAGAAACTATATTCAAACTCATGCCCACACTTCCCTTCCTACTGTGTATTCCATCTACTCTCTTTTAATTCTAATCTGGCAGCCCATTTCTTTGTTCAAAGAGTTCCTTCTTAGAATTAACATTCCACCTAATGATCCTTCAAGTTTTACTTAAAGCATCCCAGATGTAAGACGTTAACTGCCTTAAATAACACATTCAATATCAAGTAAACTTTTGTCAAGGACGGTTCCTTAAAAGGAAGAAAGCAGCAGCGGTCTTAAAATATTGTCAGTTAGCTTTGGCTTTTTTCAACTAGTGACAAAGTAAAAACTGTTGATTAATTTGTGTTGAAATCAACAACCTAATTCAAACTAAATTATATAAACAAAATTATATTGAGTGTTAAAGATACTTTCAATTTTGTTGACTGATAAAAATGTCCTTTCTAGTCTTAAAGATATACCTGCCCATGAAAAGGGTTAAGTGACCATAATTTATTTTCTGTTATTAGTTGATGGGGCTTTATGGAAACCTCTTTTTTTAGTCAACATTAAATTACTCATTTCTCAAGAGGGCATTGATGATCCAACGGAAGATCTATAGGTAAGTTCTGGATCTTTTTTTTTTTTTTTTTTACATATTATTATATCAAAAGTTCCAAGAAGAGGTATTTCCCGTTCCATCCACTTATCTCCCATTGGCATTCAGATACTAATTAAAACAAACAATCTTTACACAAGCACAATTTTTATTTTTGTGGACTGACAGATAATTTCCTCTTGATGAATACATTTTATGCAAACCAGTCCCCTGTACAGATAAATGGCTAATCTCATTGTCTGCTATATGGGCAATCATGTGTGTAAATGAGATAGGCGAGTTTACTCTTTCAAATATACTTCTCTGCATTTGTACCGTACAGACAGTAAAAATAAGTGGAAAAAAACATCTGCTTTCTTGTATAGTGAGAGTCACTTTGTGTGGGGCTGGGTTTTGATGGCTATGGACAAAATTTTGACTCCCCTCCTCACAGTGATGCAGCAATGAACTCTCCACCACATGCCATGAACTGATAACCTGCGTGTTCTAAAAGCATCCTGGGTGATGATGGAGAAAGCAGTGAATTATGCTTTCCCTTATAATCTCTAGGTATTAACCTTATAAACCCCTAATTCTCACCCTGATTCCATCAAGGATCACAGTTTTTTTGAAAAAGTGCCTGGATTTCTCCTTAAGGTTGCTGTGCTTGGGGAGGGTTTTGCTCACTGCGTCATGTAACAGGTTCATTAATAACAACTCTGAGGAACATTACTTTTTTCATTGTAAGCAATGTGTATCATAACTAGCCCTGTTTTCCTCTTCATGTTGAATGTTAAAAACTTGTCAAATATGTGATCAACTTTAGTCAGAATATAGTTTAAGTGAAAATGTGGTCAGTAGTAAGTAAACAAAGGCTAGAATAATCATGGTTTACCCAAACAGAAATGCATTTCTCTCCCTGAACAATAATCCCGTGGTACATGATTGTTAGTATTGTTTGAGCATCTTTATGGATTTCAAGGCATGAGGCCAGTATCTCTGCTGTTCTCATGGCCACAAAATGACTGCAAAACCTCCAAACATTACTTTCTCATTTCATATTCAAGGGCGTAAAGAAAGGGAGGAGCCTCTTTGTCAGAATTATATACAATTGTTTCACAATTATCAGAAAGTAAAATTCTTTCCCATTAGTCATTCAAAATATTCTGCTCAACCTCATTGTCTAGAATGACATCACTGGCAATCATTAGTTGAAAGGTTAGGGATACACAGAACAAAAGGGGGTCAAAAACGGATTTGGAAAGCAAAAGGAAACATGTCTGACAGAAAAATCTCCATAAGCATGTTTATACCGTTCTTACTCCTATTTTCCTTCTGTACTTTTAGTTTCTGTTTACCTCATTTCCTACTTTTAATACGTTTTTATCTTGCTTCATTTCATGTAATTTTATGAACCTCTTAAGTTTTAGGGGAACGAGATATGTATCTATAAACATAAGCACATATGCATACAAAGTAGACTCATTCCAGCTGCTTCTCTAATAACGTCTTTTATAGAAACTCATTTGGATATCTTTATTGATTTAATTTCCACAGACATTGATCAAAATCTTTCTGTAATGCCGGAGTAAATGTTATAAGAACAAATTGTATGGATAATTTCACAGTTTGTGAACAGCAAAAGACAACATTCACTTAAAAGTTAGCGAAGTTTTCAAATATTGTTCATAAATGGTCTCATGACAGGTACGTTTTCATTTGGTTTTCTTTCTAACTTGTTCATTGATCCCTGTGAAATTATCACTGAACCATGAGACGACTGGGCCAGGAAAACAGCTCCTGTACATTACTATCTCATAATTCAGCTGAGTAATGTGGGGCCACACTCTAGCTCTCCTCCCTGTCCTGCCAAATGGATGGTTAATTTTGTTTAGTTGGTTCTTTTTTGGGGTGGTGGGTATAATTGTATGGGTTTGGATAAGAGAGAGAGCTGGTCAAAGCAGAGAGAGACAAAGAGAGGATAAAACCAAAAGTTTTAAAAGAGATATCTGATATTTTGCGATTTAATTGTAAAAATAGAAAGGACATTTATAACAATTGTAAAAATCCATGGAGAGGTAAAAACTAGAACAGGCAGTCATTAATAATCTGGAAAAATCCAATGAACTAAATGTTAATAGGAAATATTGATTACAATATGGTTAGATAGAAAAATATAGATAAAAGGTAACTAAATCGGTAAAGAAAAAATGCCATGAATAATTGTTACAAGCACAGCTCTGAAACGTTTTGTTTTGCTTAGCTATGACATAATTCTAAATTAGTTTGTGGCACTGTTGTTAATGTTACAGAAATTATGCCTTTGAGAAAATTTAGATTCATTTAACTTTAGTTATAATTGTTGTTTAAAAGGTTCATTCAAACATCCTTAGATTTAAAATGATAATAATGTATTGATTAAAACACAATTGAGGGGCCAGCCAAATGGTGCAATGGTTAAGAACTCGCTTGGGATGCCAGAGGGCCCCGGTTCGGATCCCATATACGAGGGCCAGTGACACTGCCCTCCACAGCTAAGATGCTGAACAACAGCTCAGACTGGAGCTGGGCTGCCGTGGGTCCCCGGGGACAGCGTGGGCTGCAGACCCTGTGGCAGTGGGTTGCCATGGGCTACCGTGTGTAGCCAGCAGCCAGCATGAGCGGCCAGCAGCCGCNNNNGTGAGTGGCCGTCCAGAAGCCGGCGACTGATCTGCCTCGCCCTGGAAGAGCGCAATGATGGTGCCAACTTGGGCCAGTGAAGCAACATCCTCCACAACTAGACTGAAGAGCAAAAGGACAGCAACTTGTCTGTTCCCCTTCCCCTAAATCCCCAGCACTGTTCCCATCCCCCCAATTCCCCAATTAAAAAAAAAATCTTTAAAACACAATTGAGGTTACATCTAAATGATGATGACCACAATGTTAAATTATGCACACAGACAAGCACTAGTAGGTGATATAAAAAAAATAAAATTTAAAAAAATTCAACACTCATATGATTGAGTGATATGAATACATACTTTCTATTTTTATTTCAAAATTATTACATTGCTACTAAAATTATTTTTATGGAAGTTGGTAAAATGTTGAGAAATTTATTTACGCTGCACTATATTACACAATTGATTTAACACCTTACAATTAACATCTAGTAATATTTTTAAGTATTTTTATATAAAATACAGAGATTTAATTTTCTTTCTGGTAACGCACAGATTTTAATAGATCTATTCATGTAGGGAATCTATCTGTACAATTAAAAAGAAGGAAAAGAAGATTGGGTATATTTCCCTATATGATCTTGCGGGTATTTTGAAAAGCTATCACCTACTTTTTAGTAAGAAAAGCTAATTCACTGGACATTACTAAGTAGTGGCCAAGAGCCATCCTTTGAAGGTGAATTTGAGCTTTGCAAATATCCCAAAGTCATTGGTATCCAAAGAATGAGGGAGGTGGTTAGACTGTGAAAATTCTTATACATAAAATTGAATGGACTTCCTTTTGAAATAGACTAGATTTCCTGACTGTGAAAGAATTTGGACAGAAGCTCTTTCCAAGGGGTAGTTTAGCAAGTTCGTACTGTAGATGTCCTCGCCTTTACTGGGAGGTTGGGCTCTAAGCCTATCCTCACCCATTTGTTTTGGAAGTAGCATAGTGAGGGTGCGGTTTCAAAGTGATTCCAGATGTATTTCTAAAAAAAATGCTCATCAAGTGTTTTGATAAGTGGCAGTATGTTTTTAAAAATCTATACAACCTATTAGTGTGCCAATTTTGAAGGCAACACTCATGGATCTCTGACTTCTGATTGATATACCTTTCTAAATATATATTTTTTAAAAAACTATTTAAAATAGTCAAACAACAAGCTGGTCCCTCAGGCTAGCAGGTGCCAGATATTCAAACAGCTTTCATTTCCACTGTAGTGACTGAGAGTGAAGAGACTTCAGTCCCACCAGGAGGGCGGGGCCTGCGGAGAGCTCTGCTGTGCTGATCAGCAGCGTCTCCAGAAATCCCAGCGTCTCCAGAAATCCCGGCGTCTCACGGGGTAGGTTGTATTTTGTCTTGTCCGGCTGACTGTGGCTTTCCAGATCTTCCTTGTTCTCGGCGGGGGCTCGCTTTCTGGATTACTTGGAAAACGGATTCACACGCAGAGCTGTCCATTACCTTCTCAGAAGAGATGGGCAAAACTTTCATTCCGACCTTTCAATATCTTTTCTATTTTCTTTACTCTCACTACACAAAATTATTTGTCTCCATAGTTTTGTCTATTAATCTATTATTGTTATTATTTTGAAACTCATCCTCTTCCTTGTTAAGATCCTCTTGCTCAGTTCAATGTGTACTATTTTTAAATGCTTTAGCTTACTATTTTCTATTAAATACAAAAAATCTTGATATATTTTGTTTACATGTACAAAACACTAATATATAATTTAATACAGTAAGCATTATTTCTGTCCTTAGCTTTCCATACATTGTTAAAAATAGCATTGGTCAATTATTTAAGTTGATATATCAAAGGCTTATTTTATTTGATATGGGCTGGGGTAGAAAATGTGGGTAATTTTGAATAATTGAAAATAATCACTTCTTAAACTTTTGTCACTCTCAATACAACTAAGTTCTACTAAACATAATTTTATGAGCAAGATCAGCAAAGAAGTTACTGGCAAAATCACTCTTAAATTGGTTTGTATCTTTACATAATTACACATCATAATGGGCTATCCATTCCAAAGCATCATGTTTTCTCATTTTTATAATATAGGTACAAAGAAGACTTAATTGCTTCAAGAGTATAATGAATGTTGATCGTGGTTATTTTCAGTAATCCCTACAAGGCTTTTGTAATATAAATGCTGAAAAAATAACGTGCCAAAAGAATGATCATTTGTTAGTTGGCAGTTATTACCAAGACAGAGCCTATTATTTGTTTTCTAAATCAGAAGATAGGGGATGATAAGTCATCAGTGTTGCTCATTGCACAAAATGTATTTCAATAAAGAAAATACTCAGACTTTCGAACAGCAGTTCTGTCATGGTATTGCATGTAATTTGGCCTTTATTTTCTCAAACCAAATTCCCGTTTGCAGTGTGTGGCTCAATTTTTCAATCTCCGATATGTGAATGAACATAAACGAGAGAGAACGGTCTTTGTTTAGAAGAGTCCTCTCTTTGTAATCACCCTTTTGGAGAGGAAACTTCCCCAGCTGCATGCTGCTACAGCAAGTAATTAAATTTAATAGTAGCTGCCTTTAATTTACAGCCACGGAGAGAAATAATCACATTTGTATAATACAGCCTTTGAATGAACGTATACGCCACTGTGGCATGTCCCCAGTAAAAGCAACACTCACTGCTGTCACAAGGATGACATTGGGCGCATTTTCCCCTTTTATTTCTCTCCTTTTTTATTTTTAAAGGAAAAGTAATCTCTTCATTGAGAAAAGCACTGTCCTCCTGACAAGTGCACAAGGAGTTTTGCTTTATTCTTCACTGGCTGTATTCAAGGCTTGACATCATGTTGTTTTTTTTTGTTTTTGTTTGTTTGTTTGTTTGTTTTAAAGCACTTCCTCAGCTACTCCTTTGACATTCCCATCTGCTCCGAAATAAAGCACTTAAAAGAAGGATTAATTTGCCTCTTGGAATCTAATGAGATATTGAGTTTCATCAGATTTGAATTTAGATGATTTATGTCTAAAAATCAAGAGAAGGTTGTTCTTGTTAAATTAGTCTATAGAAACTGTGATACTTTGCAAAGTCATGATAGATTACATACTATTTCACTTAGTTGAAAATAAAACAAAATTAAATTATATGAATAACAAATTAATTTCTGAAAAAATCTAAATAAATTAATTTGTGGTCTTATTTGTTTTCAAAGGAAAATAAAAATTAATACATTTTCAAGAAACAACTATTCCTACAATGTAAGATGTTAAGAATCTCTTGATAGTCACACACTTTCTAAAATGGAAAGCAAGACATGTGATTCTAAGTAGATTTAACTGAACATTGCATTCATCTCACAAAGATGCTGAATTGGTCCATAGTACAAATCCCAAAGAGTATCTAGTTAGTCAAGTTTAAGCACCAAAAGTACTAGAAACAATTTTATATCTATTTGCTTAAACTTGGTTAACTTCATCCCTGAGATAATTTAAACTCTGAAGAAGTTGGTGTTATTTTCTACTTTATTTTTCAATAATAAATCTGTTTCATTCATTTTACATTTATAGTTTATTTCTTTGAATATTTTTTCTAAAATGTTTTATCTAAGTTATCTACATGAGGATAATTTATATTGGACCATCAACAGGAGTTGATAATTCACATAAACTGTTTATTAACATGCTCATTCTATGGTTCCTTGGGGTTAGTGCAGATTGAGCAATGGCTGACACACAGAAACCACCCAATACATATTAGTTATAATTACTATTTACTTGATCTCTTAAGTAATAAAAATGTACAATGAAATATTGATAAAGAAAAAGTCTGACAAAACTTTGCTTTGTGAAAATTGCTGTGTTAGCAGTTGAGGGACAAGACCTTATCGATAAAAATCTTACATCCTATAAAGAAGATGTGGCAAACATATACAACGGAATATTACACAGCCATAATAATGAAATCTTACCATTTGAGACAGCATGGATGGACCTAGAGGGTATTATGCTAAGTGAGATAAGTCAGACAGAGAAAGACAAATACTGTATGATTTCACTTATATGTGAAGTCTACAAAAAAAAATAGATAAACACACAGAAAACAGAAACAAGCCCATGCATACAGAGAAGAAACGGGTAGTTGCCAGACGGAAGGGAGTTGTGAAAAAGGTGAAGGGATTAAGTAATACAAATAGGGAGTTACAAAATAGTCATGGGGATGTAAAGTACAGCACAGGGAATGTAGTCAATAATATGGTAACAACTATGGATGGTGCCAGGCAGGGACTGGATCTACTAGGGAGATCACTTTGTAAGTTATGTAAATGCCTGACCACTATGCTATAAACCTGAAATTAATATAAAATAATATTGATCAATTGTATTGAACAATTTTAAAAAAATTAAAAGAGCTTATATCCCAGAAGATGAAATTAGATATATATTATAAACATATAAATATATTTATTTATTATATATTTTATATATAAACACACACATATATATATAATACGTATTTTGTATAGACATATGCAAGGTATGTATTATATATTTGTATAATATATAATATATATAAATATAATGATTGACTTCTATTATATATATACAAAATGCTATATATGATAGATAGATAATGGATGACAGAGTAATGAAGTCAATGGGACACAATGTTTGAAAGTTCAGAAGCTAAGAGTTCTTAATGTAAAGTAATGACTTAATGATGCTTAAATTTCAGAACTTATTTAGGGATTAATCTTTGGTATTTATATCCTGATTGCTAGCATAAATCCCTCAGTAAATTATGTAAGAGATGTATTCTCAGTCAATTTATAATATGTGCTGAGAGTGGTAATTATGCTTAAATCAATAAAAATATATTATAAAACAGCTCAATTTTATAAGTTATGTTCTTAACATACAGGTAATACATTCTTCTTGCAGTATTATTTAACAGGATTATTTATATTCATAGGCGATTAAAGGGCTATTTAAGGAAAAACCATGTTACTCCCACTATTTATTACTATTTTAGTGGTAAGAAATATATTTTTATCTTTCATCACAGAATAAAAGACCATTTAATCTTAATGAGAAGGAATGAAAATACATGAAAGTATAATAACTGTTAAATAAGAATATGAAATCAGTGGAAAGACCTGATAATATGTGCATTCGAATAGTTTATAAACATTTAAGGGATGGTTTTCTGCTAAGTTGACAGACTTAAGTCTGATAAGTAACTGATAAGCACTTTTATATTTCTACACAAGTACATGTTCAAAGAAAAGATTATTTTATGTAGTAATAGAAATCTGGTCATAAATATAGTAACCCATCAATTTCCTATATAATTTCAAAGTGAAGACATGTGCATATGAATTTGAAATAGTCCACAGAGATAATTTTATGAGTATATGCAAGGAATTTATTAGTCACTGAAGGTGATCATTTTGAGCGAGAAATTACTCTGCTGACACATTTTTTATGATATCACCCAGAATGCATTACAAACTGTAATGGAGGCCGTTATTTCCCAAAGCTCATAAACGCAGAATAGTTTACAGCTTTGTAAAGTCAATTTCTTATGCAACAAAGAAAATGTTCAGATGCATATTTGCATCTCAGATATTGAAACTTTTTCCTTAATAAGATGGAACCTCTTCAAAGGCTATACAAGTTAATTTGCCATAAGAAGAAGGCTAAATGGAAAAATTTTAAAGCTCTTAGATAACATATTACTTATATTTTATCCCAATATATTTTCTTCCAAGCAAGTTTACTATGCTGAACTGTATCATCAATGTATCATAGTCAAATGGGAGAAATTATAACTATGCTTTTACTGTTTGCCTGTTTATAGAAAAAGAAGGTAAGAGAATGCCTTCACTTAGTCACTGGTGGTGGGTAGTCACTTAGTCTAATGATCTTGGATTGTTGAGGTTCATGTTGAGAACAGCATGCTTCCTTTTCACTTTCCTATCTGAGTTCTCAATAGATTATTAATATTATACATTTTCTTAATATCAATATCCATTTTCATTCTTATATACCATACGTAATAATAGATGGCTTTCTTTTCCGGGAGATGATTGACTTCTATAATTAATGACAATTGACTCAGCCAGTTAGATGTCTCTCATGAAGACTCAAGCAACACATAAACCATGATAGTGAGAAATGACCAAGTGGGTTTATAAGCTTATCTTTTGGCACAGAAATGACAATTCTATGTACTAAGCTCCTGAGCATGAATTTTTTAAATGCTCTCCAAAAAGATAAACATTTGTACTTCATATATGCTACTGATTGTTTTAAAGTTGTTAAATGTTGTTTAGTTTTATTTGATTAAAATATTAATCATTGACATTTAGTAACACGTCCTCTACTTTTTCTTTGGCAATATCTGGAGTCCTTTAGGCTAGATAAATTTTAAATAAAATAGTTACCATATGCCAGACACCGTTCTAAGCTCTTTTAATATGTTAGGCATTTTAACTTAGTTATAAAAGCAATAATTACTCATACCTACTAGGATTGTACCACTATACTCTAGCATGTAATGGTTTATCTGACTTTGGTTCTTATACATGGCAAGTCAAGAAATTTATCAGTCAAGGCAGTAGACAGAGAAGACTGGGTTTAAACTTTAAGACCAGCATTCTTTATGCATTAGGACAAAAAAGGTCAGGTGGACAGGACAATTGTCTAGAAGTATCCAGGATTAAAAGGGCAGACAGGGTGGGTACTCTGAATTGAAACAATTATTTTATTTATTTAACAAACTTTCATTGAACACACAGAAAGTGCTGCATGGCTTATTATTGATACAGTGATCTAAATAAGATAGAATCTCTAACTTGATGGAGTTTACAGGTTTGCAGAGAATCACATTGAAAATATTCAGGTATGTTATTGTGATAGATTATACGAGAAGTCTGTTCAATTTGTTAAAACCATGCAAGCTAAAATAGCTTCTGGAATGTAGCTTTAAAAGTTAGCAATTTCTAATGTGATAGCATGTAGTGTATCTTTCCTTCAAAGGCTTGATTCTTTGACTCTTTCTTGATGGACTGGTCCATTTTGGTATTGCTTTTCCTGTAAGATGCTGTTCTTACTCCAGGGGGCAGTCCTTATTCTTTAAGTTTGGCTCTTTGGGGTTCCAACACAAAAACCATGGTGTTTACGAAGGCTGCCTCTCCTTGCAAGACCTAAACTGCAATCTCTTCCCAGCACCACACACTTGACATCCATCTCCTCAGCCCTTTAGTTTCTTAGCTGCCTTTTTCTGGTGGGGTTTTAGTCTTACTATGGATGTGTCCAATTTAGGGACAGAATCATGACTTAAAGGGAAGAATTGGGGCATCCATTGGCAGGTCTGTCGTTTCTGGGATTTTCCCACTCAGGATCCAGTCTCCTCGGCAACCCGGAGTGCCAACAGTTTTCTCTTTAGTCCCGTAAGCTTCCTGCTCTCTCCTTGTATTCTGTCCCCTAACACTGTTATTTGGACAAAGCTCTGAAGACGAAAGTTAGGGTGAATGTGGAGCTCACCTGTCCCTCCCTTCCTTTCAGGGATCATACCTCCTGAATTCACATCTATTTGATAGTCTTTGAATACTTTCAAATGTTTCTCAAATATATTTTGTTCAGTTTTGCAGTTGTTTTCAGTGGAAGTGTTGGTTCTTTATTGAATCCTCTTTGTTATAGCCCAAACTGGATGTTACTCATGGACCTTTAGCTTCCAGTTAATTTTAGAGAAAATTTATCAAGTTTCTCAAAACATGCGTGCACCTAAATTTTGAATGTATCTTCATTGATGTTACACTTCAATTTGAGGAATACCTAGATCCTTATATTGGGTCGTCAGGAAGGTCGTGACATATTTTTCTATGTTTCTCAATGCAAAAATGCGTCATGACTTTCCCGATGACCCAATACTATTAATTCATTCCATCAAATATCACTGAAGATTGTATCCTTTTATCTTTACTAAAAGTTTTAAATTTTCTCCATAGAGATTATGTGTTTACTAGTTTAAGTAAAATTTTAGGTATTTTATAATTGCTGTTGCTGTTAATAAAGAAATTTTAAATTTTATTTTTTAGTTATTAATTATTAAAGAATTGCTACTGCTTTTTGCTAAATTTCCTTTTCGTTTTTAAGCTTGTTACACTATTTCTGCTTAGTTTTATAGGTATATGCTCAAATTATCTGCAAATAGGAGTTTTATCATTTCCTTACAATCCTTACACCCTTTTTACTTTAGCTTTTTATTCTTTATAGCTTAGACAAATTCTTTCAAAACTATGTTAAACTTAGTGATATCATGGGTATTTCCCCCCCTAAATTAAATAGACAGAATATAAACTTTCTCCATTAACAGTAACATATCCCGTATTTTTTTTTGGTAAATAAGTGTAATGAAGCAAAAGAAATTTCATTCTATTTGTTGTTTGCTAATAGAGATTTTGAAGGAAAAACAGGAGGTGAACCTGAACCTGATCAAAAGATTTTTTTGAGTCAAATGATATGTAATTTTCTCCTCTTATTTAATAATGTACTGAGTTATTTTGATAGATTTTCTGATACTGAGCCTCTTACATTTATGTGACAGGTTCTCTTTGATTATGATTATGGAATAAACTGTTGAATTCTATTATCTAATACTTTTAAATCATCCTTCCATGTGCATTTATATTATGTCTGTGGCCTACTTTATTTAACCAGAATTGTGACTCTAATTTCTCTCTCACTGTATCCTTTGCACATGTACAACAACAACTCTCTCTGACTCTGGAACCCACATCCTGATACTCACTACGCTGCCTCCCGGTTACATGGCCTCTCCTGTTCTTATCAACACGTTTATAGCAAATAGAGAGCAGGGCCTGTTATTGCGGTGATGTATTATGAGAGATTACAGAATTATAATCCATGAAATTCATTGTCTAAGGAACTCAAACAATGTAATAAAACTCCCAGCAGTCTAGCTAAGTTTAGTCATATGTCAAGAGAAACTCAGGACGTTTTTGAAAACTTATGTATTAAAAATGAAAAAAAAAACAATTATAAAACAAGATTTTAAAATATCTAAAACCTTATGTTAAAAACTAATATTTCACACACCCCCAAAAGAAAACCTTTCTAGTTTAGTGTGTAACTTCCACTAGAGAAAACGTAACAGCTTAAGTCTGAAGTCCTGAATTGAATGGAGCTCTGTGCTAACTAGACGCTCCTTTCAGCACACCTTCCTCGTCCTTTCTCTCTGCAGCAAACATGCACCTTGCCAACCTTCTCTAAATATCATGGTGTTTATCTTTCCAAAATGGCTTGATATTATATTTTATACTGCACAGTGAAGGCAAATTTATATGCTAGCAAAGTCAAATGACCAGAGATAAATATAATAATTGATTATGAAAGTTATGAAACATGACCGCTCTTCCTGCCCAAACAGAAAACCAGTCCTTCTCCAACGGAATCAGGTCAGAATGTTTCTAAGAAATTGTCAAGTCACTCCAACTTTTGAGCAAAGTACAGAATTGTTATAACATGTGTCAGGTCAGC
>NW_017731351.1:4778984-4806827 GCF_001890085.2 Hipposideros armiger
AGGGGGAGGGTGTCTTCTTCCATTCAATTAATCCATCCTTTTCTCATATTCACCTATACATTTTTAGTGGGACTATTACAGCATTAAGGCATATGGTTCCCCAAATAGATAGAAATTCCCAAACTCCATCCAATCTAGGACATTATGCCAGTGGGCTCTGTTTTAAGTTATTAGCAGAAACATAATAGACTGTGTTAAAATATCCCTAAAGTTTTATTACTAATGACCAACTACGGATAAGTATATTTCTCTAAGAAAAACATACACGAGACCATTTATTTCCTTTGTGTTCAGTTATAATTTAAGTATTTAAGTTCTGAACAAATTTAGAAAAGCCATCGCATAATAAGGAATGAAGTGAAGATTTTTGCCATTTTAACTGTCTGGTTTCTAAAATCAAGTAACTGGACTTAAACCGATCCCAAAGTTTATTTGCCCAATAAAATATAGAGTAATGTTTCCCAAATGAAGTCTTTCTGGTGATAAAGTTTCTCCAACTTTTAAGAGAACGGATATAAATCTTGCTGGGTTTGTTCTGTACAATTTTTAAGTGTTGCCTTTTTTGGTATTATTTCTGTGTATATGTGCGCATGTGTGTTCTTTCCTAAACAGTACCATCTTTTGCCATACATGGTTTCCTAAGAATCAAAGCGCTATCTGTCAAATGAAATCTGGTGAGTTTGTACATAAACGTTCCTTTAAATGGGCTTACAAATAAGTATACATTTTGATAATGAAGGATTCCTTTCTATATTAGCAAACTCCATCCTGCTGTGTGTTATGTGTGAGTGATGTGTATATGATTAGCATCATAATCTGATGTCCTGAACACACTCTGCTGATAAAATATGTTCCTTCCCTCAGCGCTGGATGAGTACAAAGCAAATTTTAGGACACTGATGCTGGGGTAACCAGAAAAAAAATGAGTGTTTTAATTAAAAACTTCGAGTTGGACCAGGCACCATCTCTCAGGTTTTAAATTAAAGGACAAAAATAAAGTGCCTAAATAAATGGAAATATATACTATTTTCATACATTAAAACATGTTAACATACATATTTTTCTCAATTTGTTCTATTTCAATGCAATTCCAATCACCGTCCCACCTGGCTTTGTGCTAATAAGCTGATTCTAAAACATACATGGAAATGCAAAGGAGCTAGAGTAGCAAAATTAGTTTAAAAAAAGAAAAAAGTTGGAAAATGTAGACTACCTGATAATAAGATTTATTATAAATCAATCAGTAATCAAGAAAACGTTCTACTGGCATTAAAATAGGTATTTAGATAGAAGAAACAGAATCAAGGGTCCAGAGGATAGACCCGATATATGTGGTCATTTTCCCCAAAGGCGACAAGGGGAAAGGATAAAATTTTAACCTCAACTGTCACCTCATACCATCCCCAACATTTAACTCAAAGTGCATCACAGATGTAAACGCAGAAGTAAAAGCCACACAATTCTAAGCCATAATAGTGTTGATTTGGGGTAGGCAAACACCTCCCAGTCAAGACACAAATTTGCTAACCATGAAAGAAGAGCAGTACGATAAACTGGACTTGGGAAATACCAAGTGCTGCTGAATGTGGTGGGGGGTAAGTGGAACGCTAACAGATTCCTGTTAGGAGTGTAAAACAGTACAGTCACTTTGGAAAACTTTTACAGTTTCTTATGAAGTTAAACATACACTCATCATAGGATCCAGCAAATCCACACTGGAGTATGGACCCAAGAGAAATGAAAACAGAAGTCCGCAAAAAGGCTTGTACATAAATGGTCATGTCAGCTTTATTCATAATAACCAAATACTGGAAACAACCTCAATATCTATGAAGAGGTGAACAGCCAAAATGTAGGAGACTTTTGTGCTATTTTAGCAACAATTTCACATAAAGAAATTAATGCATACTTTAGCTAGCTTTTAAAAATGTTGCGTGATGTTGTCCTTTTATCCCAAGAAAGTAGTCTTGTGATAAAAATAAATCAGTTTTATTTCAACAAGGTCATTAATTATATTTTGCCACTTCTCTTCATAGATGCATAAATTTAGTCCTTGCAATTGCATCATATTTCATGTTATGCTCCTCTACCATTTAAACATCTAACTGGAGCATTTTTCTTCCCTAAGAATTTAAGTAGAAAGAATAGAACCTAAAATCTCAGATTAGTAAAACTACCACTTTATAAATGTTTTCTTGGAATTCCATTCTTTTCTTTTTTTCTTTTTTTTTTAAGCTGAGCCATCCTGCTACCTGTTGGCAGCTCAGCAACTGCTCAGCTCAGACCAGGAATCAAACCACTGTTGCTCAGAGTCCAAACTCTTGAGTGAGCTCTTAACCAACTGAGCCACTCGGGTGGCCCTGGAATTCCATTCTTGATACAGCTGTAGCTGAGCAATATTAGAGAGTTCTTGAAAAAAGTTTCCTGCATTCTTACCTAGAAAGAGCACAGTACTAAAGATAAAGAAATACTACTTACCATTTGCTAAATTTATAAATTTACTACTTTAAAAATTCCTATATAAGATTTTTCTACTTTTTTTTTTTTAATAGAAATGTATAGCCAGCTAGGGCATTTACAAATAGAATCATGAGTAAGGCAGGTTTACCTCAACTATCTAAAACATTAACTTAAATAATTAAATTAGAAAATGTTTAAATATTCCAGTAACTTTCCTTCAGTTCTTCAAAAGCACCAGCCCTGTAATCAGAGACCTATGTTTGTGGCATAGGTCTGAATTCCCAGGCTGTACAAACAAGCAATTCTTAGGGCCTACATCTTCCCATTTGAAAATTTACGATGATACTACTAACTTGCAGGATTTTGTGTTGCTTTATGAAGATCCAAATGGGTTAAGGTGTGCTGAAATGCTTAGCATCATGTCTAGACTATCCCAGAGGTTTCACAAGTACTAGCCGTTATATTTTAGTGTTCTTATTGTTGTGTTCCTTTCCTAAATTACAAAAACATCCAAAATGTAAGGGGACATCATGTTATATATTGCTTGCTATTTAAAACTAAACCTTTCTATGTAATAAGAGGGTAGGATAATAGAGGAATACCTTAGAAGAATTCGGTATAGAATGTCAGAACTCGCATGCCATTTATCGGAAGGAAGTGAGAGTAAGGGGATTTTCCTGACGTAGTTGGTTAGGATTTAATAAAAAAGCTGCACATGTTAGCTCATACTCTGTATATTCCATAACGAAGTAAAGGTTACATTACTAAAGTAAGTAGATCTACAGCACACAATGACCTATTCCTATGTAAAAGGCATTCTAGACGCTTTTAAGTTTCTAAAATTTCTTTATATTTATACTGCTACATCAATGCCACCTTGGCCTTCAGAGCTGCATGGCCAAATTTCTTTGGCAGCAATTCTCTTCTTAGTTTCTCTTAAAAGATTATTGTTTTGTTTTGTTTTTCCCGTGAGGGTATGATAAGGAACAGTAAATTCATCCTCCCAAATTACCTGATGTCATTTGCTGTGTCATGCCACTATTGCTATTGACAGGATCTATGTGTTACTCTTTCTTTTGGCTGACACAGAGGTTCTGTCAACGTTTATTCATTTAACTCAGCATTTTAAAGTGAGTTCATCTTTTCCATCCTAATATGCATAAGATTCATGGCACACAAAGGGGAACGTTTTTCTTGTTTCAGGTTTCTGCATGTGTGTTTGATGTGTGTTCTGCACTGCAGATTACACCATGGGTGTTATTAGGCTGTTTTAGTCTAGTGGTGCTGCCAGGAAATCATACACAACAAATCATGATAATATAGTTCATAAACAGAAAATCAAGATCCATGTCTTCCATGGATCTTGGAAATAAAGATAGAAATGAAAATCATAGAATGCTGATCAAGTTAAGAGTTAGAAAGGACTACCTTTATGAAGATTATGTGAGATAGTTTTAACACTAAAGTGGTTAGAGAAGGATAGTTGTGTAGTTTTTAATAAGAAAGTTAGGAGAGTTAAATAAGGGTTTTAGAATTTGAATGCTTGACATGCTATCAATTCAACATAACCAACCCATCTCTGTAAGGTAGGTATTATCATTTCCATTGAATAGATGAAAACACCATAATTACTTGCTGACTGCCATCCATTTTGACAATGGTGAGATTAAGAGTGAAACCCGGCCCCTATCTCCTTGTCAGAAAATCCCCACCTTTTGCCTGCGAGGAGGCTGCCTGTGGAACGGCTCTACGGGGAAGGAACCACAAACTTGTACAGAGAATAGTATTACGACGGGGTGGGAATGAATTTTAACCAAAGCTGTAATTCATACAGTATCAGGAGCTATGTGAAATCATTTATCCCTACCAAACTGTAGGGAGTGAAGACTGAATAGCTAGAACATCCTTCAAATTACTGAAAAGGAGAGCACCTGACCCCTTTTTAAACATTGGTTCATCGATTTACTTTTAGATCATAATACTTTTTACAGCTGAGCTTTATGTGTGACGTTCCACCGGCCCCTCCATGCATCCTACTCCTTCCTGCTCTTTCTTCAAGTTCAGCTTGGAGGGAATTCCATGTCCGCATATATTCCATAGTCCTCTCAGTAGCCTATAAAGTTGGTATTATGTCAATTTTCCAGATGGGGAAAACAAAACTTCATTGTTACTATAGATAAACAACTTTTTGTGACAGTGCCAAGAATCAAAGGCTTAATTAATGAGCTATAAAAACAATCTCTAGATTTCCAACTTGGATATCCATTAAAAGACTAGCTATTTTGCTGAGCTTCTTTCTCTCTACCTAACATGCTCGAGTAAAATACTAAATTATGACATGGGAAATTGCTCTTTTTACTGAAGAACAAACAGTCCTTTCATAGGAAAAATATTAATCATCTGCCAATTTTGGATTTTTGCATCTAAAAGCCCTTAATAGTAATTGGTAGTATGTTGCATTTTCCTTACCACTGCATTAAACACAAATTTGTCCTTCATTAAATAAATCCTCACTGGACCAAAAGCAAATTGAAATCCTCGTCATCGAGGGTTTGACCAGCAACTTAGTTTCTGAGCTTCAGCAAAGTCTAAATGCCTCCCTGCTTACCTCCACTTGCCTGTTTGGTGCCTCATGAACACATGGGACCTCTCCTATTCTTTCTGTTATGGGAAGAGACAAGTGTCACGTGTTACAAAAGACACCTACTGTCTCTGTTTTCTAATGCTGCTTATGTTACAGAGACATCAGCTGACTATAAACCAGTCCCTCTCTGTGTTCTCAGCTGCATTGCCGGCTTCCATGGTCTAGCACCCAGGAGGTAATTGATAGGACTTGTTGACTTGTCCATCTGCGTGGTCTAAACTTCCACTCATACCTGCAGCAGCCCTTCCCCCAATAACCACGAGTGTTTCCTTAGTTTCAGTCTCAAGCCTGTTTGGCCCGATGCATCCTCCTTCAGTGAAGCAGGTTTTACAAGTTACCCTCAGGAATGTGGTATTGTGAGCATTCTCTGGAACTTTACTTACCTCACAATAGAAAACGTGGATGTGTTTTATCAAAACTATCTCACATAATCTTCATAAAGGTAGTCCTTTCTAACTCTTAACTTGATCAGCATTCTATGATTTTCATTTCTATCTTTATTATCTCAGTCATAAGAACTTCTAAAATACTGTAAGCATTTTATGGATTTCTCAGTTTATGAGAATGGTTAAATATTATTCTAATTAGAAGATTGAGTTCAGCGTTTTAAACATACAAAAGCTAATTGTGTAACAAAGAAAAGCATTATATATGAATGTGTTTAGCATAAGGTAACAGCTGGATGTGATAAGGGTACAGAAAACATAAACCAAACATCAAGGCCGCAGGGTCAGTTTCGTGCTCACGTGATCTGTGGGGCCACACGGGGCCTGTGCTCTGACCGGCCCTGACCTGGGTGGCCGGCTCTGCTGCCGTTCCATAGAATCTTTTATTGATTTTCAACAAGGGTCCTGCATTTTCATTTTGTATTAGGCCCCGCAAATTATGTGGCAGCATTTGAATACAGAAGACAGTTTATTGGATTACTATAAACTAGTAATCAAAGTCTAAATCACATATACACATATAACATGCAACTTGAAGTGTGCCAAATTTTTATCACAATTCTTACTTTAGAGATCTGAATTTTCACTTGAACTTGGAAGACGGAGGTATTCTGTCACTTTTTCTTTTTTTCCACTTTCAGAGCCAGTTTGTGATTATGGAAATAAGCTGGCTCATCAGGTTTTGCCCGATATAAAAACGGATCTTGTCAAAAACAATCATTTGCTGAAAAACCAAATCTTAGAACTCAAAGTGGAGACTACGATAATGTATATAAAAGAAAGAGTAGTTTTGGGTTTGACTTTACCAAGGCTTTGTTGGTTTTAAGTTTAAAGGATGTTTTGATTTTGATGGGCAGCAGTACTGGCTTAGTGACTGTCATTCTCATTTGGATTATTTACCTTTCTGTCCTACCAATGTTCCCTGGGACAAAAGTGAACAAAGGGGTAGTACAGATAATATATAAAGAATTCTTATAAACCACAGGCAAATCATTCTATAGAAAACAGACACATGATAGGAATAGACAATTCTGACGACAGTTAATAAATATGAAAAAATACTCAAGTCCAGGACTAATCAGTCATGCAAATCAAAGCCACAATGAAAAGCATTTTACTCCCATCAAATACAAAAATTTAAAGTGCCTGAGGATACAACTTCTCAGGCAAATTTGAATTTGGTGGGAGTGCAAGTAGCTACAACTACTTTGAAGAGCAATTTCACTCTCTAGTAAGTCTGAAGAAGCAGCCACCCTATAATGGAACCATTTATATCCACTGATGTGCCCTAGAGAAACTCCCACACACGTGCAAAAGCAGGTATGTGTGAATCTTCATTGCAGCATTGTTTATGATAAGAAAATATCTTAGTGCTTATTATTAAGAAAATGGACAAATTGCATTATATTCATATGTTGGGATATTACATAGCAGTTAAATAAAGCAACATCAATTAACTAGGACAATTTTTTTAAATGTTAAAAGGAAAAATCAAATTGCAAAACTATATGAATAGTATGAGAAAATTTACGAATATTTTAAAATCACAAAATGCAATGTTATTTCTAGTCTACAAATACCTGACACTTATAACACAAATATAAACATATGAAAAGAAATGACACCAACCTGAAGGCTACAATTACTTCTGGGAACAGGAGGATTGATGAAGTGGTACAAAAAAAGGATTCGACTTTTATTGGTAGCATTTTATTTAAAAACAGACCCCAGAAAGACTGGCAAATATTGATTTGTTAAATCAGGAGAGTAAAATTAAATAAGCCTCATTATTTTATGATTTTCAGTGTGTTTGACACCTTCTGTTGAAAATAAGGGGAAGAAAGTCAAGAGGGCAGAGTATGGGAAACACATTTTGTCTACACTGCATCCCAAAGCACCTCCTGACAACTGTCATTTGAACAGAGCAAATCGAGGCCGCTGTTTAGAAGCAGAATCTGTTATGCGGCTGCATTATCTGAGCTGCTGTTTGAGTTTTGCCTCATTAGCAATCATCTCTGTCACCCATTATAAAGAGTGAGTCTCCACACACAGTTATGTGGGCTCTACCGTTAAAACAACAGCACAGATGCCAAAGGTAGGGCCATTGCTTAGAGACCAAAACTGTGTGTGCTGGGAGCTCAGAAAGGGAGGGGCTGCTGGATTTAGGGGAGTGCAGAGCCCATGGACATCTCCAAAGCTTCCCATACACTCTCCTCTCCTTGCTTGTCTCCTCTAAAATTCAAGTGCCCAGGCTTGACTTAAAAGGGAAAACAATCACCTGTCATTCTTTATGACAATTTTGTTCCAGCTCTGCAGTGAGCTGTGTCAGTGGATTGGGGTAAGAAGGAAGGCAAAAAGAAAGGGCTGCTAACAGTTCCTTGGCGGTCACAACCCTCCCTGAGGCTGCCATGTCCAGGCCCCCTCAGGTAAATAGTTTGTCACTGGTACCAGGAATGAATCTGCTCAGTGACACATACTGCCTGCATTGGGGACACAGCGTCTGCGCATTCGATGGCAAGTCATTATGGGCACTTTTACATAAAGGGAGGCAGAAAGAAACTTTAGAGATGAATTCCCACTGTCAGCAGTTTTAGAGATGAAATCTACCCCATTACATCCGCTTCTGTTCTAATTTAAGACAATCTTGGAGATAATTTTATCAGATGGGAGATGAGTGTTTTCAAATATAGAAACACAGTTTCCAAATATTTAAAACAAAAAGAGCCCAAGTTGCTACAGTATTACACACACACACACATCGATAATTTTGCATTTAGAAATATATCTCCTTCCATGTTTAAATCGTTCCTCACTCAGTTACTGAGCATCATATATAAAAATACCATTCATGGCAGAGCCTGTGATGCTGTATTTTACCATAACAGATTATGGCTTGCTATTTAAAACGTGGTAATGTGTTCATGGTAAAAATAGGGCCATTTGAGGGTAGGGTGGGGATCTTCCGGTAGTCAACTGTCATGTCATTGCACGATTATTTTCGCAGTAAGTGCTTCACGAGTCCATTAGGAAATAATGCTCACAGTACACTACCATATAACCTATGATAACACACTTTTGAAAAAAATACAGATGCCCAGTGATAATGAAGATTGTGAGGGGTGCAATTATTGGCCTAAGCCAATTTGGGTTTATAGTTTTAATTGTCCAAGGGAAATTCATCCAATCTGGCAAAATTACCCAGCGTTAGAAAGTTCCTTAAAAAGGAAACTTTACACATGTAATGCAGGTCAGCTGAGGTCCCCTGCCCACTGAGGTCCAAAGAAAAATGACTTGAACACCATCCCAGGTGGAGAGAGCCTCAAATTCCCCCAATTCTACTCAGGGATTCTGAAGGACTAGGAGTGAGGTAGACAGTTATTAATGGGAGCCATCTCCCAAGTCCTTAGATTTCCAGAGAAGATCTGAGAGCAACGTCTAGTTGTCCTCTTCCCCTCGCTCGCTCAGTCTTTCTCAATAAAGAAGGAGCTTATAGAGAGGGTCTGGGAGGCTGGGAAGGCCCTGCCCTCTGGGGCCCCCCTTCCCTCTGCTCCATGCTGTGAGGGTCCCCGGGGTGGCTCTGCCCACCGCGAGGCTGGCCTCCGGCTCTGGGCTGGTGCATGCAGGTGCATGCGCTCCAGGGCAGCATATCAGGAAGATGATTGTAGCCTCAGGTCAGTGGGTGTCTCTCTAGTTCACTGCTCTGTCTCTCTGACTTCAGCACCTCTATTCCATCAGATCAGAAGTCTGAGAGAAAGTACGGGTTTTCTTTACCCCTCCCCATTAATGCATTGACTGGCAATTTGGGGCAATCTGGGAGCACCCTTTGGAGACCATAATGACACCCTGAGGGCCGGATTTTCAGCTGGGCTTGTCAGTAACAGGGCAGCACGTCCCCTGTAACAGCCCTGGGCAGGGCAGGCGGAGCTGGGCAGGGGTTAGATGAGGTAGAAAAGCCTGATGGGCTTAGTAGAGCGTCCTGTCCCACGTGCCTGCACAGCTTCACTCCTGAAGCCCACCGCTTTCCTCCGCGCCTCGGTCAAACCCAGCGCGTTCCTGCCTCCGGATCTCTGCACTTGCTGCTCCCTTTATCTGGTTGACATTCCCAAATATATGTGTATGCCTGGCTCCCTCCCTTCATTTAAGTCTCTCCTCAAATACTTTTTTGCTTTAAAAATCTTATGCTAAAACAGCTCAAGGCTTCCCAGCTCCCTTTCTCCTTTTCTAGCTTTATTTTTCCGTATAAAGTGTATCAATCTCAGATAGTGTACACATATGCATTTTATTTTTAATTTACTATATCAACACTACCTGTCTTTTTTCCTAGATATTAGACCCCTGAGGACAGGAACTGTCTCTTTGGCTGCTATCAGCACAGAGCTGAGCACAGTATGTGCTCAGTAAATAAACATTCTCCCAGTGGAATCACCCTGTTTTTCTTTCCTTTTCTTTCCTTTCCCTTTCTCTCATTCTACAATAAACACAAGCATATTGTTCAAAATCAATTCAAATCTCCCCGGAACGAACTGATGCTTGCAGCCTGAAGCCGTTCACGATTCTTTCAGCCAAGAAAATGGAATATTTCCCACTTAGCAAGGTTTCTATTACTTATTAATTGTCCATTTGCTTTTGTGAGTAACGCCTCAATCAGAACCTCAAAAATCTAAAACTATGGCCATAGGTTGTATTATGAATAAATCAGAGTAAACATGAGACCCTTGGTTACAGGAAACTGGGGGGAAGGTGCCAGTTCAACCTGAGGTCACATGTGTAAAGGAGCCCAGATTCCCTGTCCTTGACCTTTACACAATTCCGAGGAAGACAGAAATCCATGCCAGCTGATCTTCTGCTACCTTCTAATGTCTATCACTTAGCCATAAAGACCAGTCCCTAAGAATATACAACATTCTAATAATAGTCAGTGTTCGACACTGAAGCCTGCCTTTTGCTCCTTAGAGAACTGGACAGCTGAAGAACTAACGGAGGAACATCCTGCAGAGGGAAGATGATGTATCACACCCAGCGCTGGCCAAACAGTCTGCATGCTGGAGCACCACCACGTTTGAGCTGAGACTTTACTGTGATCTAAACCTTGTCTTGGCCACATTTACCTCCACAGGGGTAGGGTTAAACACGGAAGTCTACATGCTAAGGCCAGGTGTCTTACTGAAGATCACGCCAGTTAAAAACAAATATGTACAGCTGTACAAGCTACATATAAGCTATTACAAACTGCCAAAGGGAAAAAAAATAACCAAGACCACTCTAACTGAAGCCCTGAAGACCGAGTCTTATTTACTGGACTCTTCCGTATTAGCGGCCCCAGTGCTGGCCGCAGCACGGGCCTCACGCTTCACGTACTCTTTTGGGCCTCAAATGCCAAGACTTCTCCATTCCTCAAGGATCCTGGCCATGCACCAATGCATCAGAGTTTTATAGGGACATATAAATAACACTCCTCCCTTCTCCTTCTGAGCTCTGAACCAACTTTGAAATTAGACATTGGTATAAGAGAAATGAGAGCTATTATCAACTTTATTATGAGTATGATTACATTAGAGAATGAACGCTGAGATTAGAGTCAAAATCAGGCTTCTGATATTTTTCTGAACTAAACCTACCTCCCCCAACTCTCTGCTCTGGGTAGCAGCCATGGTCTCAGAGTACAATTAAGGTCATTTAAGTAAGGTCAAATGAAGGCATTATTTAGAAATATGTGAACAGGGCGTAGGAATGCCAAAATCCCATGTACTGGTCACAGAAAAGCTATTTCTAGCCCTAGGCACAAAGCAGTTGCAAAACTCCGAGGAGAGAGTCACAGTTGAAAGGACCTAGATGACCCTTTAGGGCGGCAGGCAGAGCAAGAACCACTTGAACTCATTGTGCTGCCTCTATTCTGTCTTCTGCCACTACTGCACATTGGCCACATCCACGCAGAACAAGAAGGATCACTTGATATACTCCACCCAAGTCAACCTCTTCAGTGGAACCAAGCTAAGAGCGGAGTGGGACTGGACGGGCGAACAGAAGGCAGCTGGGCTACTTGGCAAACAGCACATGGAGGAGGCACCCATGCCCAGCCACCTCCCCAGTCTCTTGAACCTTCTCTGGGAAAGAAACTCTACAAACTTCCCAGCCCCGTTAGTCCTGCACAGTGGAACTTTCTCCCCCATCATAAAAAGGCAAGAAGCGGGCACAGGCATTTTCCCTAATGCTTCCCAGGGGGCCCAAGAGGAAGCTCGAAGAAGTGGTTGAAAACGCGGCGCCGCCTGTCTTCTCCCTGAGTGGGGTGGCCGCACTCCTGGGGCCAGAGCCTGGCCTGCTAAGTGCCATGGGTTAAGAAAACAAATACCTGAGTACTATTAGGGAAGGCCTGGTCCTCCTGCCAACATGCTTCCACGAGAAGATTTCCTAGAGCCTCAACAGTCTCCCCCTAAACAGGAAGACATAATTTATCCGAAGACTATGACCAGAACAAAGGAACTAAGACTGGAAGGAAATCTCATCTAGGTCCCCGCTTTGGGAATGTCCTGTCCTACGGACAAATTGCTTCTCTGCCCTCAAGAAGGCAAACTTAGAGGGGAAAACATCGCCCCATCAAGGGGGTGGGGGTTGGCTACAGTTGTGAGCAGAGAGAAGCAGGATTCAGCGCAGAGAGCAAGGGAAATTCTCCAGTCCAGCTATTCCAGCTACAAAACCGATGAAGTGGTACAGGTTCGAATGTCCTGTCTGCATGCGTATCTATCTCCCCACTGGTTGAGAATTTAGCGGGAAGGAGGTCAGCGCTATTGCCCCATCTCGCCACCAGCAAGTTCTCCAGCTTCTGTAGGTGCTGAGCTTCAGCTTCCAGTGATGGTTCTTAAGGAAGTTAAAAAGAAAACATTCTGAAGAGTTGTTCTTGTTCAACCTCATATCACCTAAGTGTATTGCCCAATCAACTCCACTTCTCGGATTCTATGGTGAGGGGCAAGTGTGGGCCCACTTACACAAGCCATTGTATTTGTTTTTAAGGAAGCTTTGACTGAAGGCTTATGGAGGAGAGTTATTAGCTCTAAAGCATAAATTAGAATAGAATATTACATTTAACATATTGGCTATATTAGTTGAATATTAAAATCACTACGCTTAAAACATTCTTCAGCCATGAGTATCCATAATTCCATCAATATTATGTTAGTACTTGTATGTGAAAATGTACTGCCTTTTTTAAGTCCTGTGTCTCCTTTTAGTTTTTCCTTAAACCAAATTCCTTGTATTTTGTTTTATATCGCAATTAGGAAATGGCTTTATTCTTCCTTTTCCGTTCACTTTCAGCCTTTGGGCCTGTCTGTCTTTCGACACCCAGTTGGCCCATCAAAATGTTTTCTTAATAAAAACGGTGACTTGATGAAAAGAATTCTGGTGCCAGTTATTGATTATGCTTAAAAATTATATGGGTTATATGAAGTCTTTGAAATCCTCCTTGGTGTCAAGCTACTAGGTGTGGGAATCATAGCATGTCTGTGAACTAGCCCCAGTGTACAGGTTACAGTTTGCTGTTTACAGATTTGTCTAAGACCATAAGGCTTTGGAATTTGAAAACCAGTTGTTCCCAGTTTTTATAGCTTAAGGAGTTAACATGATGGTTCTTTGCTACAAAAATCAAGCTGCATTATTTAGCTACATGGCTTATGGCTGATGCCAATAGAAATGTAGTTCAGAGGTTTACAAATTTAAAAAAAATTAATAATAATATTGCAGACTCAAATGTAAGATTTGCTACATAATTGTAGTATTATTTGGGTATTGATTTTTTGTTTAAGTGGTAAAATATTGGAAATTTAGTATTTACTTTTCTAGATATAATTTTTTAAATCTTGGTAATCAATCATTCAATGAGCACTTATATAAAATATTGTATATACATTGACCAGTTCCAAATGAGTAGTATAGACTCTAAATTTCAGGCATAGGTGGTATCAAGAATTAAATAGTACAGTGTGTTTTTGTTTATTTTGATGGGAAAATCAATCTGTAGAAAATGTATCCTCTTTGCAGCCGATAAAATAACTTTAAAAGAAAACCTACAAATAAGTTTAAAAGTCTGAGTTTAAAGTTTAATAAAAGTCTGAAATGGGCCTTACATAGTCTAAGGTGTTTACCAAACATTTTCCAAGATATCAAAAATCTTCCATGACTCTTATATACTATTCTTATATTTTTCACAACAAGGTAATCCAAAACTGAAGGCTTTGCCTTGTATTTAATTTTTAAATCCAAGCTTGCTTCATTTTAACATTTACTAGCTATTTTAGATAGAATGATAGTTGGTGTTCACATACTAGATTGTTATGAACCAGCTAGTTTTTTTTCTAGCTTTAAGGTTAGACAATATTTGAAAAATAAAAACGACTACCCAGAAAAACCTCCATGGTCATTTTTACTTCTAAGATCATGATTGATGCAAATTTAAGTAAACGCAATTAGGTACTCAGCAAAGCTTTGTGGGTATGGCACAGGCCATAAGAGTTGAGCAAATACACTCAGTCAGTGGGGAGACAAGTCTAGATGTTAAAAGGTTATATTTATATGTATTTTTATACCAAGAATAAATCATAAAATTTAGATGATTCTTTTCACCAAGAAAATTACCTACATTTTTGTCCTGCTGCTACTTAGATTGCTTTATTTTACAAGTAAATTTCCTATAGCTATAAATTCAGAGGCTTGTACAGTTATCTATGAATCTAATAAAAGAAATCTGCTTTGGCTTCAAGTTTACGGACTGGTTTCTAATGGCATGTTATTACAGAAAAATTATATTGCTCCCCTCTTTGTTTTGGCATTGGCGACAAGGATCACAATTGCTGTGAATCAGTGAACCTTTCAGAAATATAATCACCATTCTTTTTTAATGAAGTAGTTAATTCATGGAAAAAAAATTCTTATTCTGTTTTTGATATTATAAATATTTTGACTTTTTTTTGCATTTTAAAAGTATATAAGAGTTATCTCATTTTCTCAGACTTAAAGAAGAGAATTCAAGGGTGCTTGTGGTAGGGACAATCTCAGGAATATGAAGAGATGATTGTTTTTGGAAAAAAAGACCTCCTAAATAGACCTAGGGGGAAATGTGACCCAGCAAATGACAAGCAGTTTGATATTAGTGACTCAAACAGATCTTTGCTCTTTGTCTATTTCCCTTCCTGGGCACTTTAGTATACGTGGAACCCCTGTATTTTCAGATACTTATATATTAGAATTCCCTAGTTTTTGCACAGACTTTTTTATTTGTAAATGGAAATTTACATTTATAGTAACACTATGCCAGTTTCAGGATCGCTTAATCTTCCTCACTTTCCGACGGTTTCATTGATTCCAGAGCCTTCAATCGGTTTCTCTGAAAATTACATAAGAGGATGCTGAGGGCATCGAAAGAGTCAAACAAACCTGGGGGGGCGGGGGAGGGGGGAGCAGACGATCAATACCAGCAACTCTGAGGCCCTAAAAGAACTAAATTTCTTGCTTTAATACAATTGATCATGATCTGGTACAAGAGAAAGGAACATCTCAACTCAACCCAATTTCATTCTAGAAAACCATTTCTGTGTTTGGATGCTTTACCCCAAATAATCTTTAGAGAGTTTTTCAGCTTCCCTGATGTTCGATAATAATGAAATGATCCATTCATCTCTTCTGATGAATTCTAAATATGGAAATTAATGTTAAAAATCAGATACTAAAAATAAAAACCACCATGTCTCCCCTGTTTGGAAAGGTCAAGCATTGATTTTCCCTTTTTAGTTGCTTTTCTTTTTTTTTTTTCCCCCTTAGTGGTCAGGGGAGAGCGGTATCTTTTGTGCGTGTGCCTGTGAATATGTATGACTGAGTACGTTTGTGTCTGTGTTTCTGTTGGGGGATAGATAGCACCAATTATTTGCAACGGAAGTATTCAAGGCCTCTGAAAACAGCCACTGAGGACAGGAAGAATATAAAGAAGGAACGGGAGGCAGGCTGCCTTTCATAACGTCCGCTTTCCCGCTTGCTGGGAGGCAAATGGCCCTATAGACTCTGCCGTCCCCTTGTTCTTTCACTTGGTGCTGAACATAATGAAGAAAGAATCTACAGAGAACATTTCAGAAGAATCTGGAAACTTAGATTTTAATGCAGCTAAGCAGCTAAAAATAAAAATCTTTAAAGCCTGATGAAACCAACCAAATATCTGGGGTCAACTAGAAAACTAAAATGCCTTTCTCGTGTTATTTCAAATGGAATCTGAGGTCAAAAAGCATAACAATGGACTCCTTCTTCCATTCACGATACTTCTCAGATTTTGTAGCCATTGTTTCAATTTATCAGCATAGTCCTGAAACATAGCACTGCTTTGTTACCCTCAAAAAAGGGACACTTTGCTGAAATGCTGAGCACCATTTCACTCACACCATGATGCAAACTCGATGTAAAGAAACCTAGCTGTTTTATAAACAATGCACATACCTAACAACAGTCTATATGCATATATATTCTTACACTCTTGCACATATATGTAAGATATCAACTGGGAGTGCAGAGTAAAGAGTCACAGTACCTGATCATTAAAACAAAATTCTGGCCCTTATAAAGCTTACATTCTTAGGTGGGAGCAGAAATAAATAAAGTAAACAAGTAAAATATATTACAGATTGTATACTAAAAAGTGGAAAGTGCTAAGAAAAAATACATCATGGAAGGGAACTAGGAAGTGTATTCAGGGAAGGGACACTTTACACACAGAAGCCCCAGAAGCTCTCACTGAGACAATGACATTTTTCTAAAAATCTAAGTGAGAAAGAGAGTATATATCAATAGTTGAATACAGGAAACAGAAGCTTCTGCTTGTATGTCACACAGAACAAAATATTTTAACCAGGGAATAATGTACAGCTTCTGGAAAGGACTCACCATCTTAGCTGTGAACAGGAGCCAGAAAGGTGGCTGCTCCTATCACCATGATGCCAACACAGGGTCAGGAATACATGGAACTGAGGACATTTTCTAGGATGCTGAGGCCATCACTACACCAGCCACAGCGTACTCATGCCAAGCAGAGAAGATGGCCTCCACCTCACGTCCATGTTTTAAGTTGATCACAAGTACATTTCATTGGTGAGAACTATTCACCCCCCCCAGACTATGGAGGACCTAGGTGTAGATTTTAGCTTTCCAACCACTCCAAATGGAATCAGGTTGAAACTGAGGTTATGATCTTCTATTCAAAAGTTCTACCTGAGCGAAACGAATAGGAAACGATGTTTGAGGACACAGAGTGTCTGATCACTGACTTTGACTGTATGCTCTGAGTGATATTAGAAGTCATTAGAGAGTTTCAAGAAGGGTGACATGATTTGGCTGATGTTTTAATAGGGCAATTTTGATTGACTGTTATGTTCTGAGAATAGACCAAAAAAGTGTGGAGAGGGTAAAATAATCCAGGCAAAAATATGCTTTCCTAAGAGTGATGCCATTGGAAGTGACGAAAAGAGGTAATGTTCTAGATATATTTTGAAAGTAAGACTAACTGAATTTACCTTTAGACTGGACATGGGTTGTGAAAAAAGACACAGGAGAATAAGGGATAATTCCAAGGTCTTTGGTCTTTGTAGCTGGGAGGATGGAACTGACATTAACTGAAATGCCAAAGATGGTAAGAGAAGTAGGGCTGAGGTGGGGCAAGGGGTGGATGAGAAACGCTGCGCGACACATGTTCAGTTTGAGTTGCTTAGTGAACATTCAAACAGGATGTCACGTGGGCGCTTGGACCTATGAATCTGCAGTTAAGAGAAATGTGGAGGGAGAAGAAAATACATTGGAATCATGAGCATATGGAAGGTATTCGAAGCAATGAGGTTGATGAGAATCTCCAAGTAAAGAGCATATAGGCAAGAAAAGAGAATCAATACGCTGGAGGTCTGAAGAGGGGTGACACACCACCGCAGGAAATGTATCAAAGGCATAAGTTGAGGAAAAATCGGTGTTCTGAGAACAGGGTCCTCAAAATTGAGATTATGGAGTTATTATGGAGATCGCAGTTATTAATAATGACAAAAGCTAGGACCATGAGATAGTGAGTTTATAGAATCAAGGACATGATTGTTGGTGGTAAAAAAAAAAAAAAAAAGTTTAACAAAGGGAGAGGCTGGAAATGTTCCTGTTTTATGGAAGTGGAAAATGGAGTCACCAGGAATTGGACAGGAGTAACGTAGAAGTGACAGTGAAGCAAGAACAAAACTCTTCAGATAAAGATGCAAAGGGTCCTGGGTTTGGAAGATGACTGCAGCAAGAAAGGATAGATGGTCTGACACCATAAAACCTGAAGCTGGGGAACATGTAAAAAGGAAAGAAATTGGCTTGGAAGTGCCTGAGTAGAACAGAAGGATGATTTCCTTCACCTCCATGCTCAATGAAACGACAGGCTTAGAAGGGAAAACAGCTACCGCTGAGGCAGGTGCCAAAAATTCTGGGTCTTCAGGGAAGAGCCAGGTTTCTGTTATAGCAAGAAAGAGGCGAGTATTCAGAGAAAGGCTGAAAACATTGCTGAAGACTGACAGTGAGTCCACTGAAGTTGTGGAGGGGTGACTGACAGATGCCAAACAAGATGCTACAGAGCCATGTGAGGTTTAGTCTGGGGACAAGGAATCACTTGGCAGTCCTGGATATCCGGGGTTACTGATGGAAACAAGACTGGCGAGAACGGTACGTTTATCCCCAACATGGCCGTGTTCTGGCCACTGGGAGAAGTAGGAGTCTGGTCTTCCTGGAGTAGATACAGCTCTGGGGTTCTCTTTTGACCCAACTCTGGGAGAGGAAGAAGCTTTCCTCTGTCCTCACAGCTCTTTCAGCTGGTCTAACAATCACAGACATGAGACAGATTAGCAAGAGAAAATGGCCGAATTTGATTACATACATATAGAAACCTCACGTACATGAGAGGTTTAGAGACAGAAAAGGAAACAGCAATTGAAGTATTTAAGACATCCTGAGCTAGGGACTAGGTAAAGCGACTTGGGGCTGCAGAAAGCAATTCTCTCTGCTTGCAGGGAGAGAACAAGTTCAGGAATTAGTAGTGTGCCTATCATCCACAGACATAGGGAAAAAGTCATTTCTGGTGATAATTCTTATCCTGGGCCAGGGTCCTAATTTAAATTCTTCTAGATAGATAAGGGGGTGGTGGAAGTTTCTCTTGAGCCCGCAGGGTCTCCGTTGCCTGTAGCTCAAAGTAATCTGCATACCTTGAGGTACATCTTGGGTGTTTCATTCTAACTGCCTACACAACCAAACGAGGTGTGGATGGTAGCAGGGGGAGGTGATTTCAGCTTAAATAATTTTTTATTTTGCACCCAAAATGAGGCTTTTTTTTCATTTTTAGAGATTTTAAAAAATCTGATCAATGAAAGCTTAGTGTAGACTTACATAGACATACAGGAGTATTGGGGGTGAGAAAAATTAGGAGCACATTTGGTTACACAGCCAAAAATCACATCAACAGCCCATAAGGAAATGGGGCAATATATATTTGCAGAGAAGTTACTAGGCGTTGGTATCAGAAAAGATCTGTGTCATGGATTCACCATGGATTTGTAGTATTGGATCAATTTAACTAAATTAGGAAACTGGGACTACACTTCCCACAATTCCCTTTCTTGCTATTTCCAGGTTAGCCTTGGTCGAAGATGCTTCAGGCAGCCATAGGGATTTTGTGTAGGGGCACCTGGGCTACTGCACATCATGCATGTTGTCACTTATCCGCTGGCTCAGCTTGTTGTGTGGGGCAGCAGCCAGACAAGGTTCCTCCAGCTCCTACCACATCTGCCTTTGGCATCTCTAACTCCTGGGTCAGGCATGTGTCTAGCTCTGTGACAAAGGGCACTTCATTATCTTGCACAATACCCACATCATTGAAACTGGAGGCTTGGAGGTAAGAGGCTGACACAGGCTCCAGGCTATTGTCCCAGAGTCCAGTGGGGCTACTGGGTCCAGTTTCTCCTTGTTCTTCCATATTTCAGTTCTCCTGTCTCTTCCCAACTGTCTGCCCTGCTGACTACAGTGTCCAGCATTCGGGAGGCAACCCTTATGCAGATTTTGAACCAGCTCCCGCAAGTGCATACGGTCAAATTAATATAATAAATTCTTACTATATATCATTCCTAGTGGCTCTGATACAATCTCTGACTTGCTATGTGATAATCTAAAAGTTAATTAACTTCTCTAAGCCCCAATTCCTCTTACCGTAAAATCTTAACCATAAATCTACTTCAAAAGAAGATTCGTAAAAAATTAAAAAGATTATGTAAAATGCTTATTTAGCACAGTTGCTGGAAACTAACAGTTACTTGTTTTCTTTAGTATCTGAGCAAAGTAACATACATTATTCATGTAGACCACTCCTAAGGAGAACATATACCAAAATATATCATTTTCAGTCATAAGCTGTTTATGGAATGAGATATTGTGTAGTATAAACTGTATCACAAAAAATGTTAATACAACATTTTTTAGGTAGAACAAAATAAAAACAATGCTTATTTAGGAGAAAAGTTCTGATGTAGCAGAAAAGCTGCAAGTATCATTTAGACGGTAGAGAGGAAAACTAAAAAAAATAAAAGCAGAGACAAGAGCATCCATGAATCTCTGCTCCACCTTTCTAAATGTCCTAAAGTATGCTATTTTTGATGTGGATTTGTTTGCCAATTTAAGTGAGTCCTTGAAAAGTCAACCCACGCAAATTTATTTTTACCATTATGTTTTCAATTAAGACAAATTTAGGTTTTTACTTTCAGATTGTTATTCTAAAGTAGTCATATTTAAGGATAACATACTGATTTACCAAAATAATCCTGTGCTTGCTGGCCAAGCACGCTGAACTATAAAAAAAAAGTATCCCTTATTATTAGCTGGTGGTAGAGAACTTTTTCCTTCTTTGTTTTAAATTAGTTCATGTGTTTTCCTGAAGTAAAAAGGAAGCCTTTATTTCATACTTTCTAATGAAATATTAAGTTGGCTGACCTGTACCATTCACCCATGTTGGCAGGACATTGCTAAAAGGCTGATTAAAAGTTAATATGAAGATTAAGATCGTTGACCATTGGGGAATCTCTGTTACTCTCAAGTAGCGTCTTTAATAATTCTGAAAGCAGAGAGCTCCAGCCGTCCAGATGCGTAAAGCCCTAATCCCTTCTGTTACAAAAGATAGCCATTTATTTCCATTTCCAAGCGAGACCATCTGCTCACATGGCCTGAGTATAGAAGGAGCAGAATCCAGTATCTGGAGAAGTGAACTTCCTTTGGTCCCTCAGCAAACTGAGCGGCCCTGGCAGGACGGCAGCAGCTTCAGCGGTCATGGCAGCCGTGGTCTGCGGCTCCGAGATAAATGAAAGCTGCCAAGAATATAAATGGGAGCGTCTGACTAAGAGCTGCGCGAACCGAGGGGTAAACGCGCACGCTCACAAAACCTCAACACGGGACGCAGCGGGAGGAAAGAACTAAGGAGAAACCTCATGGACTTCAGAAATTTACAAACACAAAGAGGAAGAAGACAAAATTCTATGAATATAAAGTAATATACATCGTTATTCTACTCAGTTTCCATGTAATCTGTTGGCTTGCTTTTGACTGTAAGAATCTATATTACTCTTCTAAAAATAGCAAGTACTGTGTACGGCTTGAGTTATTACATAAGTATTAAAGATCCTTAAGCCACAAGTAACACATCGGTCTAAGAGGAGAGACATAACCAGAGAGATAAACAGCACACAAACGCGAAAGGGGCAGAGGAGGCGGAAGCAGCACCAACAGCTCCAGCCACACAGGCCCGTGGACCGCTCCTGCAGGGCCTGCTCTGCGCAGCTAGTGTCAAAAGGCTGCGAGTCGGGAGCCAGTAAAAGCAACAAAAGTATCTTGTATTTGATGAACACTTTAAATGTTTTCTAAGTCTTTTCAAATAGTTATCACAAAGAAAGAAAATTTAAATAACTCGCCCAAGGTAAGAAAATAATAATAGTGAACGAAACTCTGGTTTGGAAAACCATACTCTTCACTGGTATTTCACTGTTCTTCCAGTAACAATACTGTTTTGAGAAAGACTTCAAGTGGGAATCACATATCTGCACATCTGAATATCTAATTCATAAAATAATAGCATTCTATAATCTGAAGATTTCAAATATCGTTTAGCCAGTGTGTCTTAAATGAGGACCTTTTTAAAAAAAACATAAAAATATTTTTCCAACCCCCATGTGACTGCCATTGGACTTTCCGACCCTAGCGATCCTGGAAGTATAGAAAGCATGTGAATTCAAGGCCTCCTTGCAATTATTCCAAGGTTCATAATTTGGAAACTACTGATGTAGTCCAATCCTCTCATTTTACAGAGAGGAATTCAAAACCCAGGGAAATTAAATGAATCACCCAAGGACATAAAGCAAGTTATTCAAAGAACCAAGAGTGTGACTACTCCATGCTGCTTTTCCTCTCTCACTTAGGAACAATTTCTTTTTTGTTTCTCTCTTGGCATATTGTGCTTGTAGTTATCATGAGATTTTAATTCTATTTTGAGTGCCTGGTTGACTTGGCAACACTATTTTCCATACAGTGTCCACTTCATTCCAGTAGAGAATCCAATGATTTCTCTGTTTTCTGCTACTGACTGAGAGAGTGCCAACAAACTTTGAGGAGATTCAAGGAAAGAGAAATTCATTCAACATGACTAAATAAAATTACTAGGAAAAATAAATTTGGAGTGTTTATCTTTGCCATCATTCGAGTGATAAATTAAACTGTTTCAATGACCTCCATTCTTTCCTTTGTATATTAAGGGAAATCTTTCTATGAGGCCTTGCAAAGATAAACCAAATACTACCCATATCTCATAAATTGTAGGTGTTGTCTATTATCTAGGAGTTTTTGCAAGAGGCATATTGTTATTATCTTGCTTGGAATGAAGAAAAAGATAAAGTCAGATTAGCCTATATTTTGGAATTTTCTTATGCAGTAGTAACTTTTGCACATGAAAAGTAGTGCTAAGTATGTATTTTGTTCAGACAATGACTGGTTTTGGCTCAAAATGAACAATTACTAAAAGACAAATTTTCATTTGGTCACTGTGACTTGCGAAGTTCAGATTTCTATTACTTTTATTTGTAAGCATGCAACCTTACACATGATGAAACAGCTGTGACCAACATGATGGCTGCCCACCTCTCTGACTAGATCCCAGGACCTTATGAAAAGGTACCGATCAGGAACAACTGACTGACAGAATGAGCTGGGGATACTGAGAAACTGGGCTGGTGGAGGTTGAAAAGAGCATTTCAATGGGCAGATTCCTTACCAAGGTGTCACGTTTCTACAAAATGGGAACTTGGCTGTCCCCATAATTTTTGGAGCTAAAACTATACCCCGACTTTTCCCATGTAAGTAAAGCACTGCAATAAAAAAATAAATGTCCAAAACATTCTAGTTACAATTCAAGGAGATAAGTAATTCCCATTTTTTCCTGGCCACAGCCCCGAGAGGAAGACTTTCAAGGCTGAAATTTCCACAGAAACTTCGAGCTTGCTGGCTAGTGAGACAGGTAATGTCAAGTCACACAAGATCTAATCAGGCAATGGAGAAAATAGGTGCAGCCAATGGGATTAGGGTTTCATCACGTCAAATCAGACAATTAAAAGTTATTATGGAGGTTATGATTTTTTTAAACGATGAGGCATCACAATCATTCAGACCACAAGAAACAGTGTAGGCTTGAAAGTTCCCTTTACTATAGGTTGAATGATAGTTGACCTACAAACTCTTGTTGAATCACCCAAAATGTAAAACCTAGACCCCGTGTCCATATCCCAGTTCTATGACTTGAACTCAAATCTGTAAATCTGTGCATCTCACATCTTCCATACTCAACTTCCATTGTCAGGAGGCTGCAAATCGTATTGTCGCCATATTCATGGCTCACAGAATAACCCACATGAGACCGAGCTAATATCACAGCAGAGGGAAACAGGAATAGTGGCAATGACTCCTAATGCTTCTGCTCAGAAGTATCACACTACTTCTGAAAGTATACACTTCTGTTTCCGTTCCACTGGCCCAGCGAATCCCGTGGCCCAACAAGCTTGTTTTATGGGAGAGTTGGACTTCATCCTATTGCACCCCATTTAATTCCTATCACCCTTAAATTTAATATAAACCAAACCTTGTTATTAACACCAAAATAGGAAGTCAATTCAATGGAAAAGAAATCATTAAATTCTTTATTTAACTAATTATTTGGCCCTACTAGCTCTTCAGATCAGGCATAAATATCACCATGTATCTTTATACCAAGGTAACTAAGGCCTGCTGTAATTCTTTTCCATTGTAATTTTCCCTTAAAAATATAAATAGTTCTTCTTTTAAGGTATTCACCTCCTCAGCAATAGAAAATTCTCCAGTTAAAAGTTCCAGGGCCTCATCCTCACATTTCCACTTCAAGGCCATTACCATTATTTGGCCCAGGCCTCGTTGAATCAAGGCGGGCTCCCTAACCACCTTGGGCTTACACTGGGAAGGGGGGCTGCTTGTTCCTGCTACCCTAACTTTTCTGGCAACTGGTTTTCTGAACCTGTTGCATATAGCTCCCAATATTTTATATATAATTTCACCCAATTAAAAAAAAAACTTACATAAGAGGCCTAAGCTAGAGTTTTCTTTCTTGTTTCTTCTTTCTTTTCTCTTCCTCCCTGCCTTCCTCTTCCTTATCCCCACCTGCTTCTCTCTCCCCATCCCTCCTCTCCCTACTCCTCCTCCTTTAACCCTTCCTCCTCCTCCTCTTTTTTTTTTAAATCAACATCAAGAATAAGCCACTTTTAAAGCCACGCTTTAAAGTCATATAATTTGGTACTGAATAGAATTCTATAAATAATCTAGTTTAATTGCTCCTACTTCCTTCAGCCAATTCACTCATTGTATGGATTTAGATACTGAAACACAGATAAATCAAACTAATTGCCCAACACCTTATAAATGGAGACATAAAAATTATTTCCGTTTTATTTTTTATTCCCTCTTATTTTATAGTGCTGAAGGGGAAAACAAAAAAGTCTCTATGCCCACAGCCATGTTCAGGAAAACATATCCCAAACCTTGAACACCCTCAAAGTGAAAATACTGGTATGAATTCTCAAAACAATTAAAATTTTCAGCATCCATTCATAAGAAAATACTACATGGAGAATATATAGAAGAAACTACTCGTCACTCACATGAGGATAAACTAATAGAGAAAGAGAACGTGGCAGCCAGAATGGAAAGTGATAGGATGAATTAACAGATGACAAAAAGAGGCAGTAATTATGACCTATAAGCAATCAACATGGCTTCAAAATTGTCATTCAGGACATTTATGGTTTCTAAATGTAAAACATAGTTTTAAAAAATGGCAATCAGTGGGGGCCGGCCAAGTGGCTCAGTTGGTTAAGAGCTCGCTCAAGAGTGCGATCTCTGAGCAACAGCGGTTCGAGTCCTGGCCCAAGCTGGATCTCTGAGCAACAGCGGTTCGAGTCCTGGCCCAAGCTGAGCTGCCAACAGGTGGCAGGATGGCTCAGCTAAAGAAAAAAAGAAAAAAAAATGGCAATCAGCAACATTTGCACCATTTCTTTTTCTTCTAATCTAAATGATATTTATTATTCTTTAAGGGAGCACTTAAGATCACTAGTAACTCCTAAAACAAATGTTTCTAATTGATTGAAAATATCATGGCTTATATATACTACTCATGCATAGCTGTTTTTCAAGTCTACAATGGATCTAAGACAACTTTAAAAATATAGTTTACTCTTCTAACATCTACTAAAGTAAATCAATAATCAACATGGATTTGTTTGTGAAATATGAGAAGGGCACATATCCTATATTTAAGCAGAAGGCTCAATTCAAGACTGTAACAATACAGTGTGTGTGGGGGGGTTGTGTGTGTGTGTGTGTGTCTGTGTGTGTGTGTGTGTGTGTGGTGTTAATGTTAAGAAGTAGTTTGGGGTTAGCATTTCTTTTTTAAATACATAATACACTTTGTTACTGTGAGGAATAATTCATCAAACAATCACTGGTGTGTGCATATGTATATTTAATGTGGAAGGTCACAGTCTGTTTCAGAGGTCTTTATCCTAACTCCACAGTGCTTCTGAATTCAATTTATGGAAATGCTACACAATGTATTGTCCCTTGATATGACAATCCATAGTGTTAATCAATCCTATACCTTCAGGCTCCTCCAATCAGTCTTAGAGCAAGATAATATAGCTTAAATTTAATTTTTAGTCATTGACATTTCCTGCTCCGGCTGCTCATTTAGAGAAACTGCACTTGTGACCTGAGTGATGTGTGAGCACTGCTGATATCCTTGCCCCCCCCACCCCCACCCCCGTGCTCGAGAGGCTGTTGTCAGAGACCCTCCTGGACATTTAATCTGTTAACTCTTTAAAGAAAAAAAGAAGCAGATTATACAGTGGCTCTAAAATAACTATTTAATTAGGAAGCAGCCACTCTGATGTCAAAGGTATTTGAGGAGACTGGGTGCTGGTTAGGGAACAAGGAAAAATGACAGTAAGGAGAAAAGATAGAAATCAAAATCATCTGTTTTTCTTTTCTTGGATAACATCAATTTTTTTTTTAGGCAATAAAAAAAAGGTGAAATCATTTTGATTGTTAAGTCACGCTAATGCCAGAATCCCAAGTGTGGAGCAAATTTGAGTTGACATCACTAGAAAAGCCAGCAGCCAGAATCCTGGATTTGAAACTAGCTTGTTCACATTATTTTTAGGGGAGACCTAATCCAATGCATAAAGTTATTTCTGCATAACATCAGACGGTATGCTGCACTTGGCTACACAAGTCTTGAATCTGCTTAAAACATGACCAAACCTTTGAAATGAAATCACCATTAAATTTTATGTCCTCCTCCACAAAACGCAGTATTTTTAAAGAAAATGTTTTCATCATTATAGTAAAATTACCATTATGCAGGATAACATTTTACTTTCTAATTTACCCATTTTAGGAAGAGAAGAATATCCTAACCGATAAGAACAAAAATATAATTCTACCTTCGAATTCCATCTAATAAAAATTGTATTCATAATTAACTTAGCCCTTTTGAAATGCCAGATGTTTTTAATTCACTATGTTAATTTATTTCAGGATACAATTTCATGAAAGCAAAGTTATATCATTCCTTTGACTTAATGATACTAATAAAAATTTGTTGGAATATTTTAGTAACTTGCGTTTTAAAAAAAAACCCTCTGGAAACTGCTGGAGGAATCAAGTATAAAATTTATATGTGTAAACCAATGTATATTGCATCTATAATATAAAATTTATTATAGAAATTCCAGTTTTAACCTTTGGCTCAACAATTCATTTATTCATTCAGTCACCACCTGACTAAACATCTACTGTGTGACAAGTGGGGCTGTGTTTGGTCCACACCCATGAGAGTATAAGCATTTAACTAAACATCCTTTCATTAGCTAAGGTGGAGAACCCCACGTAGGTGACCGAAAAAGGATAGTGAGTAAATCTGATAATCTCACTTTTAAGGATATCTCTGACTATGACGATCAAGCCCACAAATTAATCAGATTTAAAAAAACCTCATATTTATGATTATATTTGTTTATTTCGTTAGAATAATGCTATTTCATCATCTGAAATCTCTATTTTATCGTCACTAAATCAGCAACTGACTGAATCCCATTTGGCAATTTCGCATTCGGCATAAGGGTGAGGACTCTGATGTGCACTCCTGCCCTTCGTGGGGCCCTAGCTTCAGCACTGAAGTGGTCAAAACTAGTTATAGAATAAACCTGGTAAGTCATAAAGTGGTTTTATTAAAAAAAAAAAGCATCATAAGACAAATTATTGTTGTCATTAAGAATTATCCTGGGTATTATTATCTTTTTTCTTATATCCCCACAATTGATTTCAAATAAAGTTTTACTATTTCTTGAAAAGTCCCTGCATCTCTCTAAAATTCCCTAAAAGAAACCATAAAATACTCACATCAATAATAACAGTATTTTTACTTTTAAAAAGTATAAACAGCCCCAAAATTTCTTGTAAACTTGAATGCTATTATAATTGGTTTAATTTTTTTATTTTAAGATTTTTATTGGGGAATTGGGGAATGGGAACAGCGCTGGGGAATTGGGGGAAGGGGAACAGACAAGTTGCTGTTCTTTTGTTCTTTAGTCTAGTTGTGGAGGACGTCGCTTCACTGGCCCAAGTTGGCACCATCATTGCGCTCTT
>NW_017731351.1:4806932-4817756 GCF_001890085.2 Hipposideros armiger
TCACCAGCGACTCCGGCAGCCCAGCTCCAGGTTGAGCTGTTGTTCAGCATCTTAGCTGTAAAGGGCAGTGTCACTGGCCCTCATATGTGGGATCCGAACTGGGGCCCTCTGGCATCCCAAGCCAGCTCTTAACCAACGCACCACTGGGCCGGCCCTAATTGGTTTAATTTTTAATGCATTCTATTAGCTTTGTCCAAAGACCAGTTAGGTATATTATCTTATGCATGGCAATTCATAAGTCTTCAAGGTAATTCCCTTCATGTATTACATTTACAAATCAGTCAGCTATTAAAGTAATGGCAGTTGATTATTAAAAGGCAAATAATTAATACAGACGAATAATAAAACTGAAGACCCTCTGACCTATAAACTCCTCACATAAAGTCACTATTATAATAAATTCCTTGGAAGTTGATTTTACTGGCATTAAATAGGAAACTTTTTTCAACAATTATAAATTATGCATACATATTTTTTTCTGTACTATTTCCTCTGCACATCTGATCAATTCTTGTTTGTTTTTTTCCCCCAAAGAATTTGGTATTCTCTCACCTCTCACAACCCCAATATATTCAGGGCCACCATCTTCAGAATTGTGTAAGTGGTATGAGTACCCAGGTGGTGCTGGAGAGGGGCCCTGGGCTCGAAACAGAGAGCATTTCAGTGTGGTGCAGGGACAGCCAATTCAACTGCTGACACTTGAAGTAAACACCAAAATTACATTAACTCAGTAGGCTCTGTTAATAAAATCTTACTAGGGAAAAGAGCCTCTCTAATGGTAATAAAACTCAAAAATATGTGCTGTTTCCAGTCACTAATTAAGTTGCAAAACTATCAATTAAAAAAAATAAACTGGACCAAATATTGATTGAATAATCCCATTTTAGGTTAAAAATGAGGGCCATGTTATTTTAATCTGCTTATCAAAGATAGCCAAAATAAATGGGCTAAACACACTATATTCCAATATAGCTACCGTCAAGTTTCAGTGTAGCCCGTTGGGGATTAAGCAGTAAATCTAAAAGCTCATCAAAGGTAGTTTTATGGAAGAAACATGACCAGGACCCTGATCTCGCACTGCAGATGCAACGTTGTAAACAGTAGCATGGCTGCATCTCAAGCTGAGGAGAGAGGATGTAGAACTCTGTATTTCTGTTAACTAGCTAACACAGAACACTTAAGTAAACCACTTGATGTGGGTTGAGAATTAACAGCTTTGAAATGAAAGGCCAAACTGGAATGCTTTCCCATTTTTCTTTTCCTTTTCTGTTGGACCAAGCAGATATGCTCTAAAAGACACTGGGGAGGAATGGCATCGTAAAACAGCAGGTATGCATGCTGATTTCTCAGGTAAACATCCACAATGGGGAAAGGGAATTCACAACAAGAAGTCACTTCCCATTCAGTACCAATGACCTACTTCCATTGGAGGGCCAAGGCTCATGGGCCAGGATTGCTGACACCTGGCCCAAACACATCTGTCCTTCCCAAGGTTTATGGAGGCCTTCCAGGTCTGTGAGACCACGTTTATGGTAGCAATTACTTTCTTTCTGGTTGTAAACAACCAGTGTGTGAGAGTCGTCCCAAATTACTCTTCCCCACCAGCATACGCACATCCAACTGGGTGGTTACTCCACTGTTGGTCTTTCAACTCGATAGCAGTAAACTGGCTATTGTGCCCTTTGCAGCTTTGCATTCTAGAGTTACACAGCGCGTGAGTGTAGCAGCAACTTTCCAAATTATAAATTCTGTGTCCTGTGTGAGGTACCTCTTTCAGTCTCATATTCTTGTCAGTAGTAGTTAAAATGGCTACAATCAATTTTAACAGTTGACAATCAAACGTTTATGTTGAAGTCAGAATCCTATGAAATGCTACTATCTTTCTAAGATCTGACAGAGGGGAAAAAGTAAAATCAGAAAATGTAATGGCTGCAGAACTACAATCAGTCAGATCATTACTATAATGTCACCCAGACAAAAAAAAAAAAGGAAAATATTTTCTATTAAATTCAAGCAATTAATCCTATTTTTCCCAATGCCAGAGTCATTTCCAATCAACAGAACATAGTTGTTCTTCTCTAGTATGAGAGGGCAGCCATGTCAACGAATGGGACAAGTTGTACATAAGTGCTAACTTTAGGTATCTAAAAAAGAAAATGTATTTCTTTACCATCCAAGAAAGATTTAATCACTCAAGAATGAGTTTGAATAGTTTTATTTTTCCCTAGCAGTGTACCTCAACTTATGCAGTAACACAAAACATTTGTCATATTTTAGCTTCACTCAGTAAAACCTGCCCCAGGGTGTAGAGCCATGCCCTCCAGCGTCTCCTACTTCATTCCTCACAGCACGTGTCTATCTGTTACTCCCCATAGGGAGGGGTTTTCTTCAAAGGAAGGATCTTTGACCATTACAACCCTAGACCAATACTTTGAACTTAGAAGGTACTCAAGGAACAGATGTTTGTTAAATAAATCCAACTTGACAAGGACGGATTAATAAGATCACCTAAAAATAAATAATACAGGTAAAAATATAGAAAGCTGCAGCATCATTGTTCTAATTGTACAGTTTTGCATTTTTGTATAAGCATTGAACTTAGAAAGAGGAAACACAAGTGCAGACCTATAAAATTATGTTCAGTACAAGTTATTGACTTCATAATCCATTCTTAACTTCCAACAAATTATTGAAGTGTAATAAGGTTTAATAGCAGACAAGCTCAGAAACAGAAATAAGTAATATGTTTCATTCAGTCTCTTTCATACATTAAAAGATCCATGTGTTGAAAAAACAATGCAGTTAACATATAACATTCCTGATGTGTTATAGTTACTTTCGTGATAGAGAAATATTAATTTTATATTCTTCCTTTACTTTCTCAAAGGTTTATTTTAGATTGTTTCTCATAGGGAAAAAAAAATCTCATTTCTGAAGCCCAAAGAACCTTATCCAAAGGCTCCCCAGTTCGGGGAATACAAAGATATGGCAGTTTATTTTCATTAGTCACACACATTTGTCCAACATCTGTTTTGGAATTCTCGTTTGAACAGCATTAAATTTCAAATCAAGTATGTTAAATTTCAAATCAAGTATGTGTGCTATTGGCAAAGGATCTCTTCGAAATTTTATCTACTAGGTGGTAAATATGGCTTTGTTTATTTATAAAAATTATTGAGGGATAAATAAATTACTATGTGCACCTTGTGGACAAAAAATAAGCAACAGATTTCTGAAATAATTTAAGAATTAAATTTCTTCCTTTGTCAAACATCAGTTGAACGTCTGCCATGTGGCTAGGACTGTTCTAAGTGTGCACCTGAGCTGCACAGGTTTTCTAAGAGGTATACAGGCACAGTGATTGACAGCCTGGCAACTACTGACCGTGTGGGCTTCGGACAGACCCCATAGGTGGCATCTGGGGGCTTGTTAGAAATGCAAAACCTCAGGCCCTGTCATGTGAATGTCAAAATCTCCACGTGATTCCGATGCACATTAAAGCGTGAGACACACTGGTTTATTATATTTCATTTGTTTTCAAGGAGGGGAGACAAATCTAGCTGTCAGTTTATCATTAAAAGTTATTTCTAATGTTAAAGCATTACATGATTTTTTTCACATAACAGAAATTTTAAATTATCAAAAATTGTATCTGTTGCAACATTTAAATGTATAATGAAAAAAATTTTAATTGTCATCTTGCAAATGTAGGGGGCATACAGTTTTTCAAAGTCATTTAGCAACTACACGAGTGAAAAGAGTGAAGACCACTGCTCTAAACTGTCCTCCCCCTGCCAAAAAGGGTCATTCTAGGATGGAGATAAGAGAAGTGACATCAGAAGGGTGATGTCTGAGAAACAGATGCTGACAACAGAAGGAGGGGAACAGATGTTTCATCGGGCTGTAATTACTGATTTTCAATCCACATCTACATATCAAAAATACATTTTATATATATATATATATATATATATATATATATATTTTTATATTTATATTTATATTTTAATACACAAACCTGGGCCTCACATCTACAGCTCTGAAACTAGGCCTGAAATAGCATCTATGCTTCTCCACAGCTCTCAGCTGCTCCGGATGGACAATGGAGAGGGTCAGCATGTCCTCTGATCTCTTTCCACTCCCATCTGGTGTAGCGGAGAAGTGGCAGGCACAAGAGGAGCTTCCTTCCAGAACTGAGTCTCTTGATGAAATCCAACTACAGTAAATATCTTTATTTCTACAAACTCTGCCCATTTGTTTCCCAGGTGCTACAGAAAAAGAGGAGTCAAAGAACATTACACAAAATTTTGGCTTGGTCAATAAGAAGTCTGCACTTTTTCATGACTAGAGCAGTTTTCAGGATTGTGGAGGTACAGATATAAAATTTTGTAAATATTGTGATGTTTATTGGACATCTAAGGAGAGATGCTGAGTTGGGGTATAACAGTCTGGATTTCAGGTAATTATAAAGATATAAATTTGAGAGTCATCTGCATATATATGCTATTTAGTTTAAGAGGTTGCCAAGAAAGTGAGTGCAGATAGAGAAAAGATCTAAAGATATGGATCGCTTTGGCAATATGTTGCTAAATTCAATAACTAAGGCTTTATTCTTATCAAACCTCTCAGGAACATTTTAACCCAATAGCCCATTCCCTTCATTCCTCCTAAAATACTTTGTTTTATTTTATATTTTTGAAACTCATCTGTTTGGTTTTCCTTCTTCACAGTCATTTTTCTGTTGGCTCCAAAATCTCTCTCTGATTCTATACACACACACACACACACACACACACACACACACACACACACACACACACTTGGCAGGTGACTTTGAGTCTCATTAATTTATTTTCAACTACAAAAAAAACTGAGCACATCGTGTAACAGCAACTCTTCTAAGATCTAAAATACTGCCATAAAAAAAGCAAACAAAATCCTAACTCTAAAGAAGCTTATTCTAGCAAAGAAGAAAGATAACAAAGGAATTGATAAATAAAGCATGCAATATCTTAGATGGTAATAAGACCAACTGAGTGAAATAAGGACACAGAAGGATTTATAAAATCTCAAGGCTTATAATAATCACAACAATGTATTGAAACATACTGAATATATTGTATTAAGAACACATGATACAAAAAAACAACAAAAATATAGTCTTTCATTGATTAATTTCATATTTTCTAGGACAACAATTTATTAGAATAATGAATCAACAAAAGTAAAGAATCAATGAGCTATCTTGCTTTTTCTATATAAACCGTATTTCAGGGAAACCAAATACATGATGAAATAAATGTATTCTTTAGAACAATTCTCACTTATAAATGCCAAAGAAATGATCTAATTGGAAAATTACTATTTTGCAGCAAAGAATGAGATAATAAGTCTGAGAAAATGATCAAAATGCTAAGGCAATTAGGTGAAAGATTGAGAAGTTTACAATGGGTTGTTCAAGCCAACAACACCTGAACAAAATGATTGATTTAATATCATTGCACATCTCCGGATGTTATAGAATAAGAAGTGCACAGAATAGCCTATGAAGTGTTCTTGCCAAAACAATTGAACTTGAATCCAGTCAAGCCTCTAGACATAAAAAGCAATTTACAGAAAATAAGGGAGATAGAGAAACGTAGGACACTATAAGCATACACTCGGCTAAATCAATAAGGTGCATCCTTATTTGGATCCTGGATAAAGAAACCAACTGTCAAAAGATATTTTGAAGTCAAACTGGGAACTATGAAGATTTCCTGCATAATAAGATTTTCCTGTTTCTTATTCTAAGAAATTACTGTTAAGTTTGTTAGATATGATAAATTACTGTGGTTGGTTTTTTTAAAGTATCCATCACCCAGTTCAACAAATGCTTGACTCATCTTTGCCAACATTTTAAAATTGAGTTATTTTGAACCAAATACCAGATGTCATAATTTAAACATTAAGAAAGAATTCTGTGTACACCTGTGAGAGAAGACATGTTATTTGTTGTCACAATTGCATTCCTGAATATTAGATGAAGAGAACTTCAACAAAAGAAAAGCTTTCCTTCATCCCATTATCAGTTTATAGGCACGTACTGGAGTTCTCCAGCCACCTGCACACACGTTTGGAATTGGCCTGAGGGACGGTATCGAATCCAGTGTGGGAGGCAGTGTCTAAAATGGCCTCTGACAATCCCCACCTCCCGGTCTTCATGTCCTTGTGCAGTCCCTGCCCTTGAGTATGGACTGGATTTAATGACTCATTTCTAATGACTAGAATATGGTAAAAGTGACGGGATGTCCCTTCTGAAATCAGATTATCAGGGACTGTGACTTCCATCTTGGGTGTTTTGGCTCTCTTTTACACTCTCATATCCCTCGCTTCTGGGGAGAGCCTGCTGCCATAACAGAAGCGAACCTGAAGGATCCACATAGTAAGGTTGGAGTTGGGTCTTCTAAACTCTGCTAAGTCCTGTGAGTTCTGACCAGGTTCCCACCAGCAGAAACTGCAGACGTCAGGCGAGCCGCCCGATGGTGTGTTCCTTTGTTAAAGACAGACGCTATGCTAAGCAAGAACCACCTAGTTGCATACTCTGGAGTTCCTGACCCACAGATAATGCCATGATGTCTGTCACTTTCAACTGCTAAGCCTGGGCTACTTTATTACTCAGCTATAGATAACTAACATAATCAGGATAAGAAAGGTTAGAAACCGCCAGAAAAAAAAGATGGTGTAGGCAAAGAGGTTTGGGCTTTCTCTCTCTCCTTTTCCGGGTTCTACATATTACTAACCCATCACCACTGATGAATGTTCCCTTGTGGAAAGCTCTAACTCATACCTTTATTGGCCCCAGGCTTCACCTATAGTTATCTTGCCTCATTCCTTTCCTCTATTTTTACTTTTATTTTCCCTCACCACCTACTTGCTTTCATGCAGTCTTTTAAGATTATGAAATCACTTAAGAAATGATAATTACATTCTTTATTAGAGTAATGTGGAAGTTTCCTGGCCCTGCGGTGAGCAATCCAAACCCAAAGGTGAATATTTCACACCTTTATGATAAGTGAGGCAAGGCCGGTCTTTTTAAAGATGAAAGAGGATGTCACTTCCTTGGGGTATTTGGGGAAAAAGATTGTCTTATTGTGGGTATTTTATAACTCTAGTCCTTAGCTAGCAAATGAGGATTGCCTAGTCATAAAGTTAAATCAAGATGCTAATTAAGGAAAAATATGAAACTCTGCTGCTTGCTTCAATACTATAGAAACTGATCTACGGGATGTGTTTGTTTTAAAATAATTTCCCAACAGTGGCAGCATTGGCATAGCTATGTTGTTCCACAACATTTCATTGCAATTTCTTTAAAACAAAACTGGAATCACGGTTTTACAACATTAAATTGAATGATGCACCCATCTTGAAAAAAGGTGGGACTCGGGAGTCAGCAGAGACAACATATCACCCATAGAGAGAAGAGGCTAGGAATGAGTAAGTTGTGTCTGTGTCATCATCATCACGAGGCGCTTAGTAAATGATAGGTGTTCGCTAAGCAATCTCTGTCCCTTAAGTCTTAATTCTCATAGAAAGCCTAGGAGGTGAATCCTCCTTGTCTCCCCATTTCAACACGAGGAAAATGAGGCACGGAGAGACTAAATGCTCGCCCACGAAGTGGAGCTATCAATTGTATAGTCATGTTCTTTATTCCTACGTAATACTTTAATGCCCTGTTGGAAGCAGTATTTGGCTTGCCTAAAATCAGTATTTAGAGGATCTAAACCAAGAGCAATGAGTTTATCACAGAAGACACATTACCATGCACAGAAATGCAGAAACACACACACACACACACTTCCATGCATACATATTAATACTAACTTGCTAATTAGTAATGTGTGCACATTTGATTTTTTAAAATATTTTTTAAAGGTTTGTTGCCAAGGAAATAAGCACTAAGTCATAAATCTTCATATAATATCATGTGGAGGGTCAAAAGTTATAAGCACTAATTAATGAGGGGCAATCAAGTTTCATGTTTTTTCTTAACATCTTGATTTTTACTAAAAAATGAGTAATCCCTTTATTTGCAATCTAAGCAATAATTATCTCTGGATTATATTTGTTAATCAAGTAAATATTTTGTTAATGATTATAACTATTAACAGAATATTTGTGTTTCGGGTTCAATGTATCTTTATTAAAATGTATTTGTCTTCAACGTATATTTATTACATTTTCAACAATTTATTCATACTTAATTGTGGTTTATAGTAAAGTCTAGATTTTTGTTATTAAAAGAGAAAAACACAAATATCATGTCTTTTATTCTCTATTCTGTACCACCTTCAACATTTATAAACCTTAATGTTATTTTTTCTGCTTTCATGTGAATATTTATTTGCAGTACATAATAAAGAGGATAATAATGAATGTTAGAGAAACTAATTCCACTGCTCGAATATCATGTTATTCTGAAGAATTCTACTACTGTCATTCTTGAGAGGGCACAAAAATAATTGATGCGCAGCAAAAAATTAATGCATTACTTTGAGCCAGTGTTTTTTCTTATTTCTCTTTTATTCCATTAGTTCCTTTGAAAGATCATGAATTATGAGATAGTGACAGTTGTACAGTCACTGTGCACTGCAATGCAAGACTACTTCTGCTAGCTGATAAGTGAGAAACATAAAATATGCTAATATAGTTTATGCTATATTTTATGTTAAAATGTGTTAATATATTTTATGTTATATTTTATGTTAAAATGTGTTAATATATTTTATGTTACATTTTATGTTAAAATGTGTTAATATATTTTAAGTTATATTTTATGTTAAAATGTGTTAATATATTTTATGTTAAGATATGTTTATATGTTAATAAAATATTAACATATTTTAGGTTACCAAACTCAAAGTGAAATTAGAAAGTGGAAGTGACTCTTGAGGAGTTTCTCAATGAGTTACTGAATCAATGCTGACAATCAAGGAGGGCCTGTGGTAATGCTTATTTTTGTTTACAAATTAAGGAGAAATCCTTTTCACCAGGTCAATGTGATCCTGCAATTTGTTTTGTGACTTAACTTGGAAGACTTCTATTTTGTTTAATAGTGGAAACCTGACCACTTAGATTCTGCAAATGGAACCCTACATCACTGAGTTCCAGAGATGTAAGCATAATTATCAAAAAGGATCTTCTTTTAATATAAATAAATGAGATTTTAAAAATTACCTGTTAAGGGATAATTTGAGCATAATGCACATTTTACATTTATTCATGCAGTTTTATTGATGAGAGTCAGGAAAATTCAGAGTATTAACAGTATAACATTTTACATTTCACTCTCTTCAGATTTTGTCTGGTGGATAAAACCTGATTTTTACATATGTAATTGATATAAATTTTGATTAAATGGAAAATGTTAGGGCTGAATACAATGCCTTCAGGTGAACTGGTAGAAAATTAAATGACTTTTTTTTTTCTCTCTAACATCTACATAACTCATTTCTGATTTCACAAAGTGTATCAAATATTATGTGGGGGCTTTATGCTCTTATGAACTCCTGAACCCACTGAGCTAATAAGCCTGGAATTCCAATGAGTTAGAGACCTACTCTATTTAAATATGTCCACAGACACTTCTCTCATACTGCCCCCCTCCCTACATGGGCACAGTGCTGCTTACCCTCAAATAAAAATATAGTCTTTTATTAGGCTACAGTATGGTCTTGTGGTAAAAACAGGCATTAGTAAAAACAGGAAAATGAACCCCTATTACACATACATACACACATACACACACACACACACACCTCCAAACAGACAAATTCATGGTTTGAAATCCTCACAATCTTTAAATCCATACTTGTAAGGCTTCCTCTATATGAAGCACCTAACAACGTCTGGATGGTTGTTAAAAATAGACCATGCATTCTTTACCCACAGACTATTAAATCAATGGTACAACATTCTCATTTTTTTCTTTTCAAAGATTTGAGAGTTGGTGAAAAGAGCAGATGGAGTGCCAACACAGTAGTCTATTTTTAATGTGTAGAAGAAACCAGAGAACGAGTATCAATAGTGTCAATACACACAATTTGTCAGCAGAGCTAACAACTTTTTCGATATTCTCAATGATGGCACCTCTTCTCCTCTTAAGATCAAAGGACAATCAGACTGTTGGCTGAGCAGTTTGCAAGGAGAGACAGCATTTGCACCCTACTCTGGCCCAGTTCCCCATGCTCCCCCGCGGCCTGCTCTGGTCCATTTTTTACTATCAAGTTACACAGTTCCTTACAAGTCTAATTTTTATTCAGTTGTCTTTTCCACTTAGAGTTTGATTGTCAATGTCAGTCCTATCCCAAGTGTTATTGCAGCTTCTGCGATTTTATGGATTTAAAACACGAGAGGTGAATCACAGGGCGGGTAAAAGAGAGGAAAGTGGCAAGTGCTGTAAAATATAAACGAAGCACCAAAGGATGAGAGATTTTAGATTTAAATTTCCCAGGAAGTGAGAGACTATGCCACACCTTCTTACCTAATCATTATTAAAGGAGGGTATTATGAAAGCAAGCTTGGATTCACATGATATACAAGGTCTGACAATTAAGTTCGCAAACTTGTTGCAAGGATGTTGCTAACTTTTTTTGATATCAAAGGGATTATTCATTATAAATTTGTACCAACTGGACAAACACTTAACCAAGTTTACTATTTGGAAGTGCTGAAAAGGATGCATGAAAGAGTTAGACAAACTGAACTTTTTGCCAACAATTCATAGCTCTTGCATCATGACAATGCACCAGCTCACATGGCACTGTCTGTGAGGGAGTTTTTAGC